>NW_009923992.1:0-27895 GCF_000696875.1 Nestor notabilis | reverse complement strand
AAAAAAAATACTACATTGTGGTAAATAGAGCAATCACAAAAGTCAGATTTTAATTTAGGGACACATACACACCCATCCCACCCCACCCTTCTCCTATTGCTTTCTCAGTGAGCTTCCTGGTACTTTCTGTATGGGGAGCTGCATTGCCCTTCATTTCCTTGTGTCTGATGTTGGATTTTTCCACCTCTGTCTGCTGGGGTGGGGTGGCTGCTGTCATGATCTGAGAAGCAAAGTACTGAAGTCGGCTAGCTGACTCGCTGCTCCAGAGAAGAAGAGAAAGATGCAAAGATTCTGCTGAGCTGTTGGTTATCTTAAAAAAGATACTGCAGTGTCTTGAGCATACTATTTTCTAAGGGGAAGTTACCCCATATGGTGTGAACTATAAGAAAACTGTAAGGACATGCCTACTCAAAGAAATATGTTTTTCTGACAAATAGTGAATTCCAGAAATATTGTAAACAACATTTAAAAAAGTATCCAAAGATTTTTGTTATTGCCATTTTGGATGTACAATGATACGTCTAATTTTTCCCTTGACACTAAGTACTTGGATTTTTTACTGAAAGAACTCAAAGTGTATGTAGACTGAAAAATATTCCATTGAAATTGACAGTCCCTTACAAACTCAGATTTCATAGTTGAAACAATGTGGAAGCATACTTGTCAGTCTGGAGTTAAATATATGTTATTTCATAGAAAGTCTGAGACAAGAAACAAATATTTTTCAATAGCTAAATAATAGTGCTCAGTTAAACAATGTACATTTAGCAGCATTCTTGAGTTATTTGGAGTAGGTTTGGATGACTGTAACCAAGGGTTTTGATTCTTAAGCTTATTATTTGTAATCATCTATGAAATATTACTTCTGGAAATACTTTTTAGTAATTCTATCAGTTTTTGTCTTGTGTAGGTTATTATAATTTCAATAAAATCCTACACTGGGCTTTATTTTGTTATATGGGCTAGCTGTTTGTGGCACCCTTGCTTCAGAAATTACCTTTACCTTTTCAGTTAATTTTGGAGTATTTAGAAATCACATTTACTGCTTCAAATTGGAATCCTCTGATGAAATCTAGAATGTGGTAGAACATGAAGATTTACAGTAGTATAACTCACTAAAGAGAGTCTTATGTAGACATAATTATAGTCCATGTAGCTGCAATTCCAGTTTAAGTAATGATGAACTCTCAAACTGTCCAGGATTCAGAGCATTTAGGCTGCAATATTAGAATCTTTGTCTGATTAACCAATGTATCTGCTTCGACTGGAAAAAACCCAACCCAAACCTGCTTTGCTTCCCGGGGAGACTGAATAATGGCATGATTGGCACAATCAACAAAAGACAGGAAAAAACAAGCTAGAACTTTACAGGATTTTTTTGGTTGGTTGGTTTTTTTTTTTTTGTTTGTTTTTTTTGTTTTTGTTTTTGTTTTTTGATAAAACACCCTCAGATTACAACAGACAGATAAACAGCTTTTCTTTGCTCCGGTTGTCATTATCGATATTGTCTCAGCTGAACAGCCACATGGCTCTCTCACACAGTAGGGTAGTAACAGGTTAATGAGGAGGCTAAAGCTCTTCAGAAATCCGTGCCAGCATGTACTAAACTGGAGGCCAGACACTGTAATTGATACTGCCATATATCCTACTTTACATCAATCCCCTCTAATTGTTTTCCAGTAGTGTCTTAGAAAAGTGGATATGATTACCTCAGTATTTGCAGTGTTAGAAAACACAGAAAGTAGACCTGCAAAAGAACTTTGGGTATCATATAATCAAAGTCTCTGCCTTAGGACAGAATCAGCTGTAGCCAAGGTATTCCCAACACATTTGCTTTACCTTTTTTTTTTTTTTTTAAAAAATATCAGTGGTATGGATTCTAAAAGCTCCCTAGACAATGTATTACAAAGCTTAATTACCCTTACCAATAGATAGATCCTTACTTTTTTTATGTCTAGCTTAAATATCCCTCCTTGCAAATTAAGCCCATTATTTTTGGGCCAATGAAATAAAGAACAGTTAATTGTCTTCCTCTTTCCAATTGCTTCCAATTACTGGAAGGCTGTTACCTTGTCTCATGGTCTTTAAATTTTCCTGAACACAGAAGTAATACAGAAAGACAGCTATGGGGCACATTCAGAACTAAATTGTTGAACAAGTAGTGAAGATATTCTGGAGTTAAAAGTAAATATTCTATGTGTTCATTACGCTTGACTGAATAGTTTCTTGGTATAAAGGGTCAGGAGATCAAGATTCATCTATATCCACATATATTTGTAAAGGCAAATTGAGTTCTATTTTACTAAAATACTGAATATATTACAGGGAGCCTATCCTCTGTAGAAATCTTCTATCAGATTAAGCTCATTTGGGATGATGGCAAGAATATTGGGTTATTTTATTATAGTTGCATTATTAGTAGCATTTCACTTAAGGGAATCTAAGTTTATGAATTCTAATAGAGTGAGGGAGGTAGAAAGAAAGGGTATTGTTCTCAGACGCGAACAATTCTTAAAACACATACAGAAATAGGCTTGAATTTTCCAGTACAATGAAATGAAAATACTCTAGAATAATTAACTGAATAAAAGTTCTGAAAAGGAATAGGACTCCACTTGGCTTGTTTGAAGCCAGCAGTATGCAAGATTTGAAACACTAAAATATAGGATTGCCAACATTCTATTTCTAAAAATAATTTACCTGGGAAAAATAATTCTCAGTTTACAAGGAACATCTTTAAATGGTTAGAATATATAAAAAAATAAGAATTAAAAGAAGAAAAGCAAAGCTTTAGTTATTAACTGGCTCTTCAGAAAACAATTGTGCCAGATGTTGATTTATGTCAGCTTTAAATAATTTGTATATGCAATATAATGTTTACTTCCTCTTTCTATATATCCCTGAAAGGACATGGAAACAAAATATTCAAGCAAAAGTTCTCAAATATTACTAAAATCACATCAGAAAAGGTGAGATAATAACTCATATCTGAACAATAAAAGAAGATGTAACATTTTAAGTAAGTGAATAAAAATAAACCTAAATGGAGGTAAATAGTTATAATAACACAACCCTTTTTTTTTTCTCATTTGTACTGAAAAATAAAGAACACAAAGTAGTTAAAATTAGCATTGATAACACACAGTAAGTTTAGTAGGTGTTATAACAAAAAAAAACCCAACAAACCAACCCAGAGAAACCCCTTTCACCTTAATGCACAGTACAAAATTTAGGTCAAAGACAAGAAAAGATCAGCACAGTGTTGTGTGTAGTAGAAGCACGGCTGAACTTCACTACAAATGGTGATATTTAAATTGTCTTTTTCCAGTTTCTTTATCTTTTTGTCTATCTATTTATCAGAACTTCAAAATTTCCTAATATGTAACTTCACTGACTAATAATAAATGTAGAAACAAGTGTTTCTGAGGTAAAAATGTTGGACCTTTTAAGTAGATGAACTTCTGCTAAGGATACACAAGTTTCTCTTTGCTTAAATCACATCTGAGTTTGACCCCAAGACTTCTCATGCATATAAAACTGCCGCTGCTGCTGCTGCTGTGCTTTCATTTGATCCACAGGCTGTTACAACTCCCAATCCTAACAAAGAAGGGCTATGTGTAAGGTAGGTATTAAGACATGAAACTGCAAGGCAAAGGAATTCTGAGTATGAATCCCATGGCACTATGGTAGTGCTTAAAAGCATCCCCTAGACAAGGAGAAATAGTAGGATGGGATGGTGTAATAATATTGTGTCTTTCTTTAAACCAAGATCTAAGCAAAACGTGTTTGCTTATCCCAAGAGGCTTAAATCTTCTATAGCTGGGGGAATCGATGGTTATAAAAGTCAGTAAGGATGGGAAGGAGTACCACAGCACACTCATCAGGGAAATATATACAGTGGTATTTGTATTCCTGGTGCCAATATCCAGTAAGAAGTGAAAAAATAACATATGCCAAGCATTTATTTATTGTGCTGTTTCCAGAGATAATGCATAAATCAGGGGGCACAGCACATCGATAAGGGATAGAAATCATTAAAGTGTGATTGGAATCAGAAAGGGAACTGTGAAAATACTATGCAGTACTTCACACCGGCTTGCCCTCAATGGCAACCCTATCAAATTCACTTCTGTTTGAAGAGCCTAACTGCCGAGTCTGTATTCCTGACATGGATTTTCACCTTTGTTATTTTTATTTAATTCATAACTGCACAAGGTTAGCAGTGGAGCAGAAGATGTGCTAAGAAAGTACACATTCCTCTTCCACTTAAGTCTTGGTCTGAAGCGCTGCCCTTGGAAAACATGTGCCTCAGCTAACTTGCGATGCAACCATGCAAAGCCTTTGCTTTAGCACAGAATATAATTTATTTAATTTAGTCTCCAAGCACAATATATAAGCATTAGATAAGAACTGGTGTAAGTCAAACAAACACAGGAGTAGGGAATATAATGAGAAACACATCACACTTACACAATGATTTTTATGACTTTTAAACTAATTCAGCTTCTGGCTCATCTGTAGGTTTGTCAAAACTAGGGCAAAGGTACCTGCGCCACAAAGTTTGGAAAGGTTAAGAGTCAGGTATACTCTGCTATTATTTTTTGTTTAGTCTAATTGCAGTGTACTGCAGTGTAAGTGACCTCCAAGTCCTGTGGACGGGTTCCTCACAGCAAATGGAGGCAAAAGGGTATCAGTTATGCACAGAGATGTCATTCACAAATTTCTGCGAATCTTTGTCATGGAACTTGCCTGCATGGGGAATATCTGTGATAACTCTTGGACAGACGAGTGCAGATGCAATCACAGTTCTTCCTTCTGGAGCTGTACTGGGGGTGTGTGCCCAGGTTTGGCAGCAGGGTCTGCAGGTTGGTCTCCTCTGTGAGGACTGGTCAGGCTGTCCCATGCTGGACACAGCCGGTTCCAGCTGGACCCAACCCACCTACCGCAGGGCACAGCTGAGCCCCGCAGCTGAGGTGGTGGCATCTTGGGATGCATGTGTAAGAAATGATAGAAAATGCCACAAAGAAACAGTGGGAATGGGGAAAGAAGCAAAAAAACGGTGAGAAAACACAGAGGTGATAAAATGATGAAGAGGAGTAACACAGCTCAGTGGCTGAGTGCACTGGAGCAGAGGAGAGGGAGGGAGAAGGACAGAGATGCAGAAAGGAACCGCTGCCTCCTGACCACAATGACCCTTGTGCCACGGGTTGCCTCATGAAGGGACTGAGCTTAACTGCAATGATATAAAAAGGGGAACAAGAGGTACGTAGAGTGATGAAGGGCCTGGGAAAGGGGGAGGAAAGGTGCTTTCCCCAAGTGTGAAATGTTTGTTTCTTTTTTCTTGGCTTTTGTTTCCCAGTACCTGATTCAGCTATTGAACATTTATATTAATTGACAATAAATGAAGCTAATTTCCCAAAGTTGAGTCTGCTTTGTCCATGATAGTAACTGGTACTTTTCTCCTGTCTCTACTCCCTGTTGTTATCTCAAGCCACAAGCTGTCTCATCCCTGTTTTTCAACCCTGCCTCACTGAAAAGAGGGAATAGGAAAGCAGCCGGGTGGGAGTTTGGCGGTTAGCCAAGGCTTACCCACCACAGCCTCAAACTTAGTATCTGTGCGTAGTGCAGACATGTAGCAAGGCCAAGAAAATAAACTAATTTGAGTGTAAATATTGCTATATATCTATATATGCTTATATATACTCTACATATAATTAAAGAAAAATAAGACATTAAACCCAAACTATGTTTTTTAAATCAGTAGAACAGTTTTACCAGCATGACTACAAGCAAAGATAATTTATTTGTGTTTTATTAGAACCAACAGAGATAAGCAGTAACAAGAATTGTCTCTTTGAAACAAGATAAATGATTACTTTTTATTTTTTTTTTTTACAGATGGTGTAAACTAGTTGGTCAAGGCTCATGGTATTACAGACCACATGAGAAATATCACTTCACTTGTGTGATGGTATCTTCTCAGCAAACATTACTTCAGTTTGGATAATTTAAATGTTTGCTTCTTCCCTGCTAGAAAGATGGTATCTTTTATTCCTGAGCCAATATTTATAACTATGAACAAATTCAGGGAAGTTATCACTTGTTCAATTTAAATTGAATTTATGTTGATTGTGGATGTACTTAAGTCCAAAGTTTGGCACTCTTCTAGCTCTAAGCATACTTGCTAGTAAAGAAAAAAACCCAAAAAGCAACCAACTTTGAAGCAGTTGTAAAAGCAAATGGGAACTTAACATTATCTCACTGCATTTATTGTTATAAGGATATGCACATTATGGAAACAGCTATTCTGCAGAACATGGAAACACTTTTCAACTATATATGATCTAAATTCTGGAATGTAACTAAAATATTTCTTAATTCCTTCTTTTTAAGTGAACCAAAAAAAAAAAAAAAAAGAAGTTACTTGTTCCTAGTGGAAACTGCTGTGTATTAAAGAAAAAGAAATCTTCCAAAATACTATACACATGTTTACTAATCAGACTTCCTCTTTCGATTTAAGTCCTTAATTACATAAATATGCATTGATACATCTTTGCTTTAAGGTCATAGGAAGCAAGTTCAAATTACTCTTTTAAGAAATCATTTGACAATTTGAACATGCTGAGTTAAAAGATTATTCAAAGCTTTTGTTTGGATATGTAAAATATCACATTATGAATCATTTTAATCTGACACATTTCATGCATTGTGTTGTTAAGCCACAGTGTGTAGTGTACAAAACAAATTTGAAAGACTTTGCAATGTTTGCACTGTAGTTTACAAAATCTTCCCACATACTAAATCCATAAAGTGAAGTTTGTATTGTAATTCCTAGTTAATGAATGGAAGAACCTCATTCAATTCATACTTCAAAAGCAAGAACTAGAAATGTCATATGCTTCATGCATCCTTGAAATACAAAGTAAAAAACTTCACCTAGGATGAGAGCTCCCTTTTCCTTCACTAAAAAAATGTAGATTTTATAAAGAAAATAAAAGCTGTAGCAAAAAGTTTTGTTTGTTAAAAACTACTCTATAGTCAATCTATGACTGTATGAACGCCAGTGCTATTTGACATCTATGTCTGATCAAGGAAAAGAAAAAAACAGTGAACACAAAGGTAATGACCAAAACCTGTTCTCAGTTTTAAAATCCTTATTCTCCATACAGATTATATCAGTGTCTGTTCTCTAGAGGTACAGAAGATTGTTGTCTTATATATTAATGAAAAAGAGTATCATGAAATTAGATATTCACATGGACCTGTAACTATACAACACCAAAGAGGAAGCATAATTTGACTTCCGAGTACAAGATCTCAGTTTGTAGTAACATATGATAAAAAATCTGACCAATCCCTGGTAATCCTTGCGTATATTTTGATAAGGGCACATAAAGAAAAAAAAAAAGGAAAAAGTGAAAAAAAAAAATCTGAAATAAAAATTGTGCAATTGTGCAGAAAAAATCAGTTGGTTTTTGGAAAGTTTCAATGAGGTTTGGCATTTCTACTGAATTAAATTGCCTCCTTTCTTTGGAAATGACAGTGTTGCATCAACAGATGAAAAGCCATCTCCCATCTGCCATTTCCAAGTTCTTGTTTCAAGAAATGCAAAATGTACTCCCTCCAAATGAGGTGTGTGCTTCAGCGTAAAACATTGAGCGTCATATTCAACCTTTAAATATGTAAACATATCAGAAAGCTTGTGCATTAGATGAAAGCATTCAGCCATTATTGATTCTCTTAAGATCACGTGCAGAAGTATTCCAGGTTCTTTGAATGGATTATGGATAAGGCGAGTTCATCTCTGTGATGAACTAAGCACAGCAAGCTGTGTGGTGTGGTTGAGATGCTGGAGGAAAGGAATGCCATCCAGAGGGACCTTGACAGGCTTCAGCGGTGGGCCTATGCAAACCTCTTGAAGTTCAGCAAGGCCTGGGTCAGGGCAATCTCAAGCACAGCTACAGACCGAGTGGAGAACGGATTGAGAGCAGCCCTAAAGAGGACTTGGGGATGCTGGTTGATGAGAAGCTCAACATGGCTTGGGTAAAGGATGAACATATACATGTAATGCTTCATATGATTCTAATTCTCTCTAGAAAGATTTTGTCAAATGCCCATTCAAAGCTAACTTTCATATATAGTTTCTTAGTTTAAACCTCCTCATGCTGCTAGTGCTTTTTTTATTTTTTCAGGGCAGTACGCACAAGTTTGAAGAATAAGCTTTACTTAGGATTCAGGGAATGAATTAAAATCAGTAACACTATTATAATTATATTCCATATGATTCTCTCTCCACTTAGAAGAATTTAACAGCTTACATACTTTTGACAGTCACTGGCTTGTGTAAGTTGCCCACAATGTTATCTAGATTTAATTTCCTAGAAAGACTTGTCACCACTAATTTTGAGAAAGCTAAGCAGGGTATGGCCTCCATAGCTTATGCTCATTTTTTGTCTGCTAATGTAAGTGACTCCCTTTTAAAAGGCAACAACAACAAAAAAATCCTTTAATGCTTTTTGTCTTTCCCCTCATCCTGTCACTACATGTCCTTGTAAAAAGTCCCTCTTCAGATTTTTTGTAGGTCCCCCTTAGGCACTGGAAGGCTACTTTAAGTTCTCCCCTGAGGTTTCTCTTTTCCAGGCTGAACAAGCCCAACTCTCTCAGTCTCTCTTCACAGGAGAGGTGCTCCAGCCCTTGGATCAACTCTGTGGCCTCCTCTGGACTCACTCCAACAGGTCCACATACTTCCTGTATTGGCAGTCTCAGAGCTGGATGCAGTACTCCAGGTGGGGTCTCACGAGAACAGAGTAGAAAGGGAGACTCACATCCCTCAACCTGGTGGCCACACTCCTTTTGATGCAGCCCAGCATATGGTTGGCTTTCTGGCCTGCAAGCACACAGTGCTTGTCCATTTTGAGCTTCTCTTCAACCAAAACCCACAAATATTTCTTCTCAGGGCTGTTTTCAATCCATTCTCTACTCAGTCTGTGTTTGTGCTCAATCAGACACCATGCATCAGGCCTGGTTTGGTCTTCGCCTGCATGAGTTTGCTTAAGCATTTTCCAAGTAAGGTCAGAGCTGTTAGGTGAAACCACCATCCAGTGATAGGTGATTTCTGTAATGCTACACTAAACTTGGTCATTGCTTCTCCAGCTACAGCTGAAAGTTGTTGAAGAAACTGTTTACTTGCTAAATCATACTTGCTTGCTTCTGCTTCCTAGCACTGAGTTTCTTAACTCCCATCCAGACTGCAATTTAGAAATTCAAGATCTTGGGAAAGAATTCGCTTTCCTCTTACTCCTGCTGCTGGAGGGTGCAGAAAGAAACTCAGAGTACATGATGTGATATCTCATTATAAACTACCTCAACTCTGCCAAGCAAGAGCATGCATATATGTAGTTACTCTAAAAAAATAATGGACAACTTTTATGGGATTACCTCTTACTCTCCAGTAACTTGCTTAGTTATCAAAATTGTTAACATTGTTCCTGAAAAATGCAGTTAACTATCTATTTACCTTGTAGAAGTCTTGTGAAGATAAAACACTGAAAACTTGCTGCGTAGTCGAGATGATAAGTTTAAAGCCAGAATCTGTGACAGAACTTAAGGTAGCTAATTTTTTTCCTAGCAAATCTAAAGTTGTGCTCCAACTGCAAGAAAAATGGCATTTAATGGTATTCTTTTTGTTGTATCTACATCAGTAAGTAAAACAAGCCAGCAACTATTTGCCTGAGAATTCCGTGTGGCATAGCACACATACAACTCTATAGTCTTGATGAGACCACCTTGACAGTTGAACAGTATGATCATTTCAATTTCAGTTTTTAAGCCTACAACCTGGTCTGGTTCAGTTTATTTGTATAAATGTAATTTCTCTGTACAATTCATTCACCTTTTCTAGTTCATCAGAAGATCTCTTACCATTTTATAGCATGTAAGAGCCTAAATCCATAACCATCACATAAAATGCTCATTAAAAAACCACAATGTGGTCTTACTTAAAAGTAAAACAAAACCCCACAAAACACCTTTTAGGGTTTAATTAAACTTTTGTGGCACTGTAATTTGTTATGAGGGTTGAAATAGAAAATCTTAATTTCCCGAGAGTCTGTGATGATCAGAACCTAAACCAAACATACAAGTTTCAAGTAACTTTTCTTTTAACAGCTAATTGTTTTAAAATATGAACGTAGAGCCTCATATAGGGTTTTGCAAAGTCTCTATGACAATAGAAAACCCTGTGAAATTCTGAAGTATTTCAGACAGAGTATTTTCCCACTGTTTTCCGGCTCTTCAATGAATAAGCTTTTCCTGACCTGAAAGCTCTCAGAAAGCTTCTCTGTAATAAACTAGCCAGTGTTCGAGGGAGTCCCTGTCAGCAGACTGTGGTTAAAAGAGGTAATTTTCATAATATGAAAATTGCCAAAATTCAAAATCAGTTTGAGCCACAAGAAAGTTTTCAAAAAAATCCCTTAATTAAATAAATGACCATTACTCCCTTATTACCAAAATGATCTAAATATGCCAGCAGGAAAAAAAATCCCTAGTATAAATCAGATTTTCCTGGTAGAAGGAAAAGGATTGAGAAAAGGAGTTTAAAAGTATTAGAAATTCCATTTGCTGCTAAGAATCATATATTCCTTATTTTCATGTTCTCTTACGCTTTTGTGAAACAGTCTCTTTGAACAACAACAAATAAAAACAAAATAAAAATAGAACAGAAACATAAACCTCATCTTAATACCAAATATACTTAGCCTTTGTCACCTGTAGACACTCAAGGTAGATAAGCAGCATAGATTAGTTTAAGAGAGAAGGAACTGAAGTTGTAGAGGTGTGATCATTGCACGGGTCTATATAACAGGTAAGGAAAAAACCCAGCAGAGAGAAAAGGTATCAAATTGTTAGTTTGCATTGTTATATCATCAGCATAATTTAATTTGCTCAGTTCTGATTTATGGCACACCATACAAGAGAAGAATTAGGACTTCTGCCTTTTGATCTACAGTGCTCTTTCTTGTTCATTGAAAAGTAGTTCTGTCAATCTTAGCTTCTGTGAAGCAGAGCTCCAAGTCAATGATCTGTCTTTCCTGGAACAAGCTTTTCTACAATACTGTTCAATTGAGCTCTTCTGGCTTGACTGCATCAAGAGAACTTGGAAAAAAAGGTTATCCATCTCTTCCTGCAGTTAGTTAAGATGCATTTGGTCCTTTTCTTTTTTTATCATTATAGCCTGACATGTAACAGAAACAGATTTTTCAAAGTCAACTAAGATACACTGCTGTGGAGCAGTTTATGAGAAGCTTGCTTAACATTTGCAAGCCATAAAGGTAATTTTATCATATAGAATCTCCATAGATATCTTAATGCTAAAAAAGTGAAAAATCCCAGTAGGAAATGAAATTTGCATATTAAGAAATTACTAATTTCGGTCTTAGCTACCCCCCCTTCTCCCTTGTGTCAGACTATTCACTTCTAGTAACCCAAAGTATTATACAGCAGAAGCGTAAACATGAAAAAATTCTTCAAATATATAAAAAAGTGTTCTACCAGGAAATCCGTGGGGTATTAAGACATTCAGGATAAAAAAAAACCTATTCAAAAAAGAAAAAAATATAATAATTAAAAAATATTTTTAGCCTCTCTGTTAACTGTGGCAGAAAATGAAGAAGTTCCCATGTTTGAAACCTTTACAGGTTGAAGGAAAAGAAAAAGGGAAAATGTAACACACATTTTCCATGGAATAAGGAAAATCAAACCAATGATTTTCCACTAAAGTAAAAATAAAAAAAGAAATCAATACTGTTTGATAAAATAACGTATCACAGAATCATAGAATATCTTGAGTTAAAAGGGGACCCATAGGAACATCGAGTCCAACTCCTCACACAACTAGCTAAAATGAAACCATATGACTGACAGTGTCATCCAGATACTCCTTGAACTCTGGCATATGGAAAATATTTGTTAAAATGGCAAAGACAAGGATTAGAGAAATAGCACACATAATTGGTAAAGTACTGCCTAAAAGAACACAATAAAATTCAGTACCCACTGGAAAAGTATTAGGCAGAGGGAGAAGCCTTTGAGGATTTAAAACTCATCTCAGCTGATGTTCTCCCATCACTAGTCATTTTAGGTAATCATTCTATTCTATACATGTCATTAAGACACTCAAATAAGTTTTATATTTCTGAAATAATGGCTAAAGGAGGCAAATGTTAAGTTAGTTTCCATAGTTACATAAGAAGTGTCAAAATTCTCACACCCTCCTCTGAAAAAATAAAATAACGCTTAGACAAAGTTATTCAAGACAGAGTCCTTGTTACAATAATAATTACAGTAATAATTACAGGCTCTTTCAACACCATTTCTTTTTTTAGTAACATTTCTCAGAATTAGTAGCTATGAAGTAAGTCAAAGAGTCATCTAAGAGTCCAAAGCTATTTTAAATGGAAATTCAATTTAAACAGAATCCAGAAAAACTTCAGGCAAAAAGAAATCAGCTGATGATAAGCATGGAAGGATAACAGAAATGTGCACTATGTAAACAACCCTGACTCTCTTGCTATGTAATAAATATGAAGCTGTATATATACTGCTGTGATCTAAAAATTTGCAAAGATATTTGTGAAGCTTATCACAAAGCCCATACTATGTGTTCATAGTATAGAGTTCATTTTTTTCTAGTATGAAAATAATGATTTAATGTAGAAACTGCTACCAGCTGTTAGCTGATAGACAGGCTTATATTAGTGTCGTGAAAACGAACCTTGCTAGTTTTTGAGTATATCAAATGTATATTGAACTATTGTAAACACTCTGATGTAATTCTCTGAAGATCCTCATATGCTTTTTGACTCTTGAAATATATTTTTTTCATAAACCAATCGGTAAATTATGAAATTATAAATTTTGTTTTACATAAGTTTACAAACATGGCACAGAATGTGGGATGTGTACTTTCTGTCACAGTGACATACAGAATTCTGTGCCTTTTTAAAATCTGAGTGAACTTTCTGAAGGAGGCCTACAAGGATGCTGGGGAGGGACTCTTCATTAGGGACTCTAGTGGTAGGACAAGGGGTAATGGGTTTAAACTTAAACAGGGGAACTTCAGGTTACACATAAGGAAGAAGTTCTTCACAGTGAGGGTGGTGAGGCACTGGAATAGGTTGCCCAAGGAAGTTGTGAATGCTCCAACCCTAGAGGTGTTGAAGGCCAGGCTGGACAGAGACTTAGGCGACATAGTTTAGTGTGTGGTGTCCCTGCTCATGGCAGGGGGGTTGGAACTAGATGATCTTAAGGTCCTTTCCAACCCTAACTATTCTATGATTCTATAAGTTAAGTATATCATTGTCTCACCCTGTCATAGTCATTAGTAACAGGAATTTCAGCTCCAGGTCAATTTTTACCATGTTTGCAATTTTCAATTACTTCTAATACTGATTAAAAAAATCAGCAAAAATAATAAATCTTGACACTTCCAAGCATTCCTTACTGAGGAAATTTTTTGGTAGCTATTGTATGGACTAAGAAATTAGCTCTTAATATTGATTTCTTTGTCCTTACAGAGATTTTGCCATTGAATTAATGATCATTATCATAACTGTAATACAATAGTTTTCAGTGTTCCCTATGTTTTCCAAAAGCTGGGTACGATGAGCCTTATAAAGGGTGTGAGAGAGTTGATGGCCCTACATGAATACTCAGAACTGAAATGTCTCACATGATTATGTGAGAAGTTGAAATATTATTTTGCTTTCCCTCTCTGTTTTCTACCTTGCTATTTTTGTTTGCTGAGTTTCATTGTCACTGTGACAGGCTACTTTTAGGTGCTAGTAGATGTTACTCAAACCTGTGGACTCAGGTAGAACAGTTCATCTAAATCAGGTAGTTTGCACCAACATATAACATTTTATCCCAGAGTCCGTATATAATTCTGGAAGGGATCTAGAAACTCTTTCTTCAGGTACCTACAGCACACTGCAGCTCTGTTGCTTCTTCCACAGTGTTCTTTAAATATTCTAGTATTCTTTCTTTTCTCACATTTCCTTTCCTTGGACACCACTTGCTTGTCCCATATCTCCTAAAATGGAGACAAAAAGAGGCTTTTAATGTGTGGAGTAATGCTGGGATATATACGCATGACCAAAGAGAGGTTACGGTTATTTCCCCACAGAGAAGGGAGAGAAGAAATTAACTAAAATGATCTTTCTGTTTCCCTTTTGTTCACATTTTTAGAAAATCTTCAGACTGCAGAAGAAATATTCTCTTTCTACAGATAATCATTAACAAAGATCCCTGAAGAGGGCTTTTCTACTTGAAAAGACTTCATTTACAAGGAAAGAAGATAGGTTTTGGGTTTTGGTGGCTTCTTTTTTTTTTAAATGAAAGCATACATATATGAAATTCATTTGGAAAAACTTTTTCTGCCAAATTCAATATGACAAATCATAGTGTAATTTATCTTCTAAATTGGACAAAATAATTGTTTAACTCAAATTTGTGACCAAAAAAATATTTCGTGAAGCAAGGAGTATCATAAGATGATGCAAACTCACCCATGGTAGAGAAGAAATGGGGTTAATATGAGGGAGGGATCTTTGTATAGACTCAGAAAAAATGAGACCAAACTGAATTATTTTCCAGGCATACTAAAATATAGATCTACGTGACAGGCTTTTTATGGACTGATACTAGTTTGGTTCCTAATCAATAGAGAGCACTGGTATCTGACTGATTTACTAATTTCATTCTCATGAAATCAGTTTTAATCTGCTGAGAATTTAATTGCATTTGTTATATGATTAATTGTGCCAGGGTGCTTGGAGCCTTGGACAGGCTTTTGAAATAATTTACATCTGATTAAAAAAAAAAAAAATAAAAATAAAACCACAATGCCACCATAGTTTAGGAACTCAATAAAATAAAACAATTCTTTAAATCTCGAAGAAAAATTATACCCCTGCTCTACGATTAGCATTGTTAAAGACTGACAGAATTACTTCTTTTAGAGCCAAGACAGCAACAATGTTTGGGTTGAAATGTAATGTTTGCTGTAGAAAGACTATTGCTTCTAGCCCTTAGTGTAATGTTTACAGGAGCCCTATTTTGGCTTATTCCTCCTTCCATGTATTTATTATCCCCCCCAGTACTTTAAACTGCCTTTTGGTAGGATGTCTTTACCATATCACAAATATGCATATACTCAATTGTGTTGGATCTGGCTGGGATGGGGTTGACTTTGCCCATAGCAGCCCATACAGTGTAGCTGGAAGAATGTTGATAACATAACAGTGTTTTAGGAATTGCTGAGCAGTGCTCATGCAGAACCTAGGCTGTCTCACACACATACACACATGCGTGTGCACGTGTCAGTAACTTGAAAGGGGCAAAAGGCTGGGAGACGTAACTGGGATAGCTGACCCAAACTGACCAAAAGGATATTCCAGACCATATGATATTATGCTCATCAATAAAAGCTGAAAGGAGAAAAGTGATAGGGGAGGGGCACAGGGGATTTCATTATTAAGGCGTTCGTCTTCTGAAGACAATGTTAACGTGCACTGAGGCCCCACTTAACAGGAAATGGCTGGACGTCTACTGGTGATAGGAAGTAGAGAATAAATCCTCTTTTTTTCTGTCGTTTTTCTTCTGTGTTCAGCCTTTGCTTTCTTACATTGAACTGTCTTTATCTAGACCCATGAGGTTTTCATCTTATTTTCATTCTCTCTCCTGCGAAGGAGAGGGAGCAAGAGAGTAGCTTGGTGGGCATCTGGCAGCCAGGCAAAGTTAATCCAACACATCAGTAAAAAAAACCAACCAACCAACCAGCCAAAGACCCCCAAACCAATATCCACCTTTACGGAATTTACAGATGTAGGATTACTTGCAATATTAAAAAATTGAACCCTTTGAGGAAATTATAGGACTAGGGGGCACAGAGTGGCCACCTACATTGTTCTGTTCACTGAAAAACATAACCCTTAATACATCAGAAGCAGCCATTTATGGAGGGGTAAATCCACACAAAACTGCTCAAGACAAGAAAATTAAGCATGAGACTTTAAATTCCCTGCCCTTTCCATCTTGTGTTGTGGTTTAACCCATCAGGTAGCTAAACACCACACAACCAACCACTTGCTCACTTCCCCCCTGCAGTGGGATGGGGGAGAGAATTAGAAGGGAAAAAAAAAAAAAAGCAAATTTTGTGGCTTGAAATAAAGACAGTTTATTTAATAGGGCAGAAAAGAAAGATAAAATATTAATAATAACGATAAACCAATTAGAATATGCAAAAGAAACAATGCACAATACAATTATCCACCACCCACTGATTGATGCCCAGCCAGTTCCTGAGCAACATCCCCCAGCCAGCTTTTTCCCTAGTTTATATACTATGACATCTGTCACAGAACCAATAAATTGAGACCAAATGAAATTTATTGTTCAAATTCAATTAAAGCTCCATTAACATCAACTATAGATTCAGGATGTTTATGGATTTGTCACTACACTGCTGACTCAATAATTAATTCTTAAAGGTATATGGTGAATCATCCAAAATGCTCAGTCACTCACCTAATAAAGGGAGGGCTCTCAGCCTTGAGGAGTTTCCTTGCATGGTGTCCCAACCCAGGGGCAGAGTCCACAACTCTGGGCCCACTGCTTTGAAGAGGAACAACTGAAAATGTCTCTCTGGTAGGGTTCCATTTATACCCTAGTTGAATATGACCTGTAGATAAATATGAACATGTAGCCCCCATTGGCTGAGGACCCCAAATTCCTCACCTTTGTACCTGCTGACCACCACCGTGAGTACATGACAAGATCTGTGCGGGGAATTTTTGTGGGCTTTCATCAGGTCTGTTAGGGTGGGTGCACCTGCCACAATGTCATATGGTATGGAATATCCCTTTGGCCAGTTTGGGTCAGCTGTTCTCTCCCAGCTCCTTCTGTCACCCCAGACTCCTCACTGGTGGTGTAAGAAGCTGGAAAGTGCTTGACTTAGTGTAAACACTGCCTATCAGCAACTAAAACACCAGTGTGTTATCATTTTCATCCTAAATACAAACCACAGGACTATACCAGCTACTAGGAAGAAGTTGAACACAGGACATATTGTCGTATCACAGCTGCAATCTCTTCAGGGAAACCAAACATGTTTGTCAGTCTCTTTCTCACCTCCATTCTTATCTGTGAACCCTTTCTGACAGCCAGATGAGACTGATGGTGTAATCTCTTCCCACCTGACTCAAATGAACTAACCAGACTTTTCAATTATATCATAATTTCCAGCACAGTGAAACCTCATTTTGAATGAGTATCAAGTCTGCATCAATCCATAGAAAATGTAGTTCAAACAGTTTTTTAATTGTTCTTTTAGTAAACACTACATACTTTACTCCAGCACACAAAAAACCCTACAAACATTAATAAATATTCTGATGAGAAATACAACGTTTTATGTTCTCATGCCATGTAAAATCTCTGTAGTGTTCAATTTGAGGACCAAGACACCTACAGTTTAATCCATTGGATGATAGAGACAGAATACACTCAGTAAAACACATCTCAAGATTTCCTGTTATGCACACTCATTCACTCAGTTATTATTCTGTTAAACTTTCATAATTTTTTGACTCATGTTCTTTAATCTTTTCATTTTTAATAAAAATGTGCTGTGATGCAGTGTAAGGCTACAACTTTTGCCCAGTCTTCATTTTATTTATAAGAACAGCACTGTCTGACACATCCCTCCTAGAAATCTCTTTGACATGGGTTACAGATCACACCTGCCACCAAAATCACTCTTCCAGTGATCTATCCTGGTGTTCAGTATGTGTGGATATCTTATGTAGAGTTACAGGGTAACAAAGACACTTAAGTGATATGTCCCTCCTATACCCCTGTCAAAACCAAACTAACCGATCAACCAACCACTCCCCTTCCTCCCCCACAAAATACCCACAAAATCACCGAAGTAAAATTATTCTCTAAAGAAGCTATGAAGAAGTTAATACAACAGTAAGTAAATCAGGGTTTATTCAATTCAATTACCTGCTGTCTTCCATGTACTTCATTTTGAAATAAGTTTTATCATCACTTTCTTTGTCTTTGCTGATGTTCTTTTTTCTTTAACCAGATTTTACCCTAAAATCTGCTTGCTTTTTGAATGAATAATTTTGCTTGGGCTCTTCTCTAGATTCTCACACCAAACCTATCCAAAGTTACTCAAATTCTTTTGCATAATGGATAAAAGACATCTTTTCTATGGGTCCACATCACTAGTAACCTTGTGAATCATCTCTCATCTTGATTATCTAAAACGTTCCTTCCACTTACTTTTATGCAATACAGTTATGCCTTTCTGATAGTCAGCCAAAAACCTAATGCAAAGCCTCTTCTCCTAGTCTGTCACTTTGACTTTATAACCCTTCTTCTGTACTGTTCTATTGGCTACTTTTCTGACAGCAGAATAGAAATAGACATCTTCACAGTCAAGGAACTTATAGACTGTCTCTATCAGCTCTCAATTATTATTCAGTATCAAGAGAATTATTCTTGTCTATGACTAGCATTTGAGTCTAGGCTTACCAGCCCTTTTTTAAAAAAAATAAAAAAAAAAAGCAACAATGATGATTATTATGAGACAGAAACTTTCCAAAAGGAGGTGGGAAATTACCCTAACCTACTTTGCTGATGTTTTAACAAATGATTCCCATGAGCACTTTCCAACACATCACATAGGCTAGCACAGTAATGGTTTGACTCTCTTCTGACTAATTCAGTTTTCATGAAATGGGAATTAAGTCGTAAGAAATACGCAAGCTCTTTGATAAGTAAAAATAGTTTAATCTTCACCTACTTTTAAATCAACTGTGGCAGTACATGACCTATAAGATAATGTTTGCTGAAAAATGCTTCAATTTTCTAAATATACTCTGTGAAATGGAAACTCTTCCTTCCTACTGCCATCTTAGAGAAAAAGAGTTCCTTGAGGGATTGCTCTAGTTCTTTTTTTCCTATCCATTAGACCTTTTATATTAATATTATACATTTAATCACTTATTTAAAGAAATAATTCTGCTTTCATTTTGTCTTTACGAAGAAAAATAATAAGTTAATAACCTAGCGCAAAGAGCTAATGCCCTTCATCCACACAGGCAAAGTGCTACTTGTTCACCATGATCATGTTCTAGAAAATATGCAGTTGCTGAAAGTATTTTCCCTTTGAGATTTAAACTATCAACAAACTATATCATCTGTGTACCAAAAAGAAAAGATAAGCCTTACCAAAACCCAAACCCCCAGCCTAACCTGAAAACCTAAAAACTCCACTGGCATCAGATTTACTACAAACAGAGAATATAGACTTTTAGATCATTTGTCATCATGGTGACTGCACAAATAAAGCAAATTTAACAAAAGCAATTTAACAACGAGCTACTGTTAGATTAGTAATAATATTTAAATATATGAAGATAATGGAAGAAAAACCATTCTTACTGATTTTTTTAACTTAGAAATATAAAGCCCTCTGGATTTTTTCTTTATTTTGGAAATAACAGAATCATAGAATATCTCAGGTTGGAAGAAATCAGTAAGGATCCCTGCTCCTCTCAGAACTACCTAAAACTAAACCATATGAGTAAGAGCATTGTTCAGACACTCCATGAGGTATGACAGGCTTGGTGCCATGAACACTTACTTCTCTGGGGAGCCTGTTCTAGTGACCTCTCAGTGATGAACTTTTTCCTAATGCCCAGATGTGGATAGCATAGCTGATACTCCACTTGTGTTAAGCTCTACAAAATGTTCTCAGATAGTTCTCTTTTCTTAACTAGCTACTAGCTGATGAAGGTAAGTTGTATAGCACACAGAATGCTTTTCATAATATTCTATTGCATTTTTAAAGGTTATCACACTAGTAGCTATTCCAGATCTCATGACTCATTTGCAGGAGAAAAATGACATTTTAGTAACTGCTGAAAAAATACAATCTTTTTAAAAAAGTGGTTGTTTGGAGAATTACACAAGAATTACTATAAATCATTGTGCATTTTAATGCTTTACTGTAATCAGAACACATCTTTCTTAAAACTGAAAAAACATTGGAAATTTAACACACACACATCTAGTGATGGAGTAGGATAAGAAAGGGGGACTAATGGGGTGTGTGATGGAACTGTTTCTATCTCAATCATTAATATTTAAAATCCTCATAACAATTCAACATCCTACATATTTTAAGTGAATAGTAATAGAATGAAAACTGCATTTGCCTGCTGGTGAATTCAGAAATTTTCATCAACCTTGACTTTCAAATAATTTGAGCATCAACAGTTAAAAGTACATAGCTTGTTACAGTAACTATTTTTAATTATTAAATACTGGTTACAGTACTAGAAAAGTAACCAGAGGGAGTTTTTATAACAAAAAAGACAATAAGCATAATCCTGTCTAGGAAAGGGCTGTTGCATATTTACAATGACTCTCTAAAAATATTTGTGAATTACTACATGAGTTCTATGCATGTAACAGATGAAGTACACAAAGATTTGCAAGGTATCTGAGAGTGTCCATACTTTTTCACTAATTCTTCCATGCTACTTCAATCGTTTTCATGCTCTTAGCTCTTACGGAGCAATCAATTTTTTATATAATAAGCAGTCACTAGAGCATTAGGACTTCTGCTATCTTGCATATGTGTCCTGGGTTCAGCTACAGCAGTCATTTTTTCTCCTTCTTAGTAGCTGGTGCAGTGCTGTGGTTTTGACTTTCAGCCTGGGAACAATGCTGATAACACCGATGTTTTCAGTTGTTGCTAAGTAATGTTTACTCTGACCAAGGACTTTCTCAGTCTCATGCTTTGCCAGAGAGGAGGGGAAGCCAGGAGGAAGCAGAGGCAGGACACCTGACCCAAACTGGCCAAAGGGGTATTCCATACCACAGCATGTCATGCCCAGGATAGAAACTGGGGGGAGTTACCCGGAAGGCCCAGATCGCTTCTCGGGTCGAGCTGGGTATCGGTCGGCAGGTGGTGAGCGGTTGTGTCCTCTCCCCTTGTTATTCCTCTTATCATTATTATTGGTAGCAGTAGTGGTTTGTATTATACCTTAGTTACTGGAGTGCTGTTATCTCAACCCGTGGGAGTTACATTCCTTCGATTCTCCTCCCCATCCCTCCGGGAGCGGGGGGAGGAAGGAAAAGGGGGGGAGTGAGCGAGCGGCTGCGTGGTTCCAAGTTGCTGGCTGGGCTTAAACCACGACAATATGTTGTAGCAATAAAACTAAACTGTATTTTTTAACAAAATACTATAAACATTGACATAAGCATTAGATTCACTGACAGCATGTATGTACCATAAGCTCTAAGGTCCAGGGATGTAACTGGAATCCTAATGTTTTGCTTTTCATTTCCTAAGTCATCAAGGTTGTTTTGACTCATCAGAGTTCTTCTGAGTCCTAATGAATAATTTTGATGGATGCACTTGACCTCCTCTACCAAACTAGGTAGGCTGTAGTTTGGTACAGGCTCCAAAGGAGGTAAAGGCCTGAGACTTAGCCAGGTCAATAAGTCCTCCAGGAAACTATCAAAAGGGCAGAGTGACTCAATGAGCATCAGTACATATGAACTTGGAACACTGATCATGTGATTAACACATGAATAGCAGGTATCTTTTCCAAGACTCATTTGTCAAGGAAAGAAAAATGTGGGTACAAGGAGTCTCATGCATACCTTTCCCATTTCTAATTGTATGCAATTTGACTACATCACTGGATCCATGGAGTGGTGAGTCTACTTCTCTGTTTTCCTTCTTTAATACTTTGGGCCATTTATAAGAATACCAGCTTGCCAAGACTTTTGTTCCTCCCAACACAGTTTTAGGGACGTTTACAATAAGATCAATTGTTTTGTTTTTCAACCTCCGGAGGGCCTGTGATTTTACTGTGCAGTGTGATAAAAGATGAGTTGCCCCGGACCTGCCAGGTGGGATGGGGCAAATGTCCAAGGCAAATAAAATGGACCTGGGAAAGGAGTCCTCAAATCTAGTGTATTCTTAGACCACACTAGTTTAATTTGGAAACTAGCAGTAGTTTAATTTGGAAACTAGCAGCCATTCTATTAATCAGTGTGAGAGCGTACATAAGTAATTCACTTTAAACTGAGTATTCATTTTCCTTGTGTCTCTATTTATAGAATCAACCATGTTTTTTCTTGCACAGTAAATGATATGCTGGCTGAACATGAGCCAGGTTGTGCCCAGGAAGTCAAGAACAAGAGCATCCTGGCCTATATCAGAAATAGTGTGGGCAGCAGGACTCGGGCAGCGATCATTCCCCTGTACTAGGAACTGGTGAGGTTGTGCCTCAAATCTTGTGTTAAGTTCTGGGCCCCTCACTGCAAGAGACAAGTGACAGGACAAGAAGAAATAGCCTCAAGTTACTCCAGAGGAGGTTTAGACTGGATAAAATGAAAAATTTATTCACTGAAAGGGTTGTCAAGCATTGGAACAGGCGACATGGGAACGTAGTTGTGTTGCCGTCCCTGGAGGTATTTAAAAGATGTGTAGATGTGGTACTTAAGGAATGTGGTTTAGTGGTGGACTTAGCAGTGCTGGCTTAAGGGTTGGACTTGATGATCTTAAAGGTCTTTTCCAGCCTAAATGATTCTATGAAATGATTCTACTACAAGCCAACCAGTTTATCCCATAAAGATGACAGCCTCAGTGACCTAGGCAGGGTGGTTGTATGGCGGTAATATCCCTTTGAGCTGGGACACCTCTCAAGATTGCTTCACAAGGCAGAGACACTTGAGAAGGTTTTTGGAAGGCTTTTGAGACTAAAGACAGGTTTTTGGATGAGTCCAATTCAAGTTCTCTCTAAATTACAACTGGACTGCACACCAGTGATTCTCCCCATGAGCTGGAACATCTCTCAGGGTTTGAGATTCCTTACCTGAGACTGAGATCCTTTCTTACCCAAGGTGGAGACACCCCTTATTGGCAATTAAGTTGCTGATAGCATGCTAAATTATATACCAATGAAATCTATGTAGTTAATTCCTTTAGACATAAAGGAATGTCCAAGTCTGAGACTCAGACTGGACCTAGACACATGTAAGCACCAGGAGTTTAGAAAGCAAGCGGGTCAACTCTGAACCTTGTGACTCAATGGGAGGGTCTTCCTTACTCTTCAATCTCTATGTAAATAATTCCAAATCTATTCTAATTATATTTTCCTTTCTATGTTTCATAGAATTATAGAATCATAGAATGGCAAGAGCCTAAAAAGACCTCCCATTTCCACTCCCCTGCCACAGGCAGGGACACCTTCCACTAGACCCGGTTGCCTTGAACACTTTCAGGGATGGAGCATCAACAACTTCTCTGGGCAACCTGTACCAGCATCTCACCACCCTCATAGTAAAGAATTTTTATCTAGTATCTAACCTAAATCCACCCTCTTTCAGTTTAAAGCCATTACCCTTTTTCCTATCACTACATGATTAAGACATTCATTCATGTATGAAGTAATAAAGTGAATCTTGCCAACAAACTTTGTTTAGTTGCACTTTTATAAATTCACATTAAACCCACTTTTGCTAATACCTTTGATAGTGATTCTTTAAGTGACCTAAACCAGTCATTCACAACAATAATTCACAGTTTTCTGAGTGACAGATTCTCTGACATTATCAGTCAAGCAGAGATACATGATTCTGTACTACAGCTTCAGGAAATGTCAGATGATATTTCAGCATAAGCCTTTACTTCAAGACGGGGTGGGAGAAAGTACTCTTAGAGTACCTAATTTCATGAAATTATAATTTTCCAGGTTCAAGACTATGTTCAGGTTTCTGTACAGCTATACTGAGTTGGAAGGGGTCCAGGAGGATCACAGAGTCTAATTCCCGATCCCACACAGGGCAACCTAAAAGTTAAACCATGTATCTAACAGCATCGTCCAAACACTTCTTGAACTCTTGCAGGTTTGGGGCCATTACAACTTCCCTGAAGAGCTTGTTCCAGTGCTTGGCTGTCCTCTCAGTTAAGAGATTTTTCCTAATATCCAGTCTGAACTTCTCCTGATGCAGCTGTAAGCTATTCCCTTAAACCCTATCACTTGACATCAGAGAGAAGAGTTAAGCACCTCCCTCTCCACTTCCCCCCATGACAAAGTGGTAGACATCAATCTTCACCCCTTTTACTGAGAAAATATACAGAGCACATTCAATAAGACAAAACTTATACTGGGGAGATAAACAGGAGAGAAGAATAAGACTGGCAGTTCTGAGATCATACCATTCACATTAGGCTACCAATATTCGCATTTCCATGGCTGCCACAGTAATTGGCATACATAACAATTACCAGATCATAATTCCAGGATCCTATACATTCTCTTCAATATAGTTCCTAGTTATTCTCAATGTTCTCTTGAAAAAAAGGAGAAAAGAGATGACACTAACAACCAGAATGACAAAAATGGCAGAAAAAGCCAATTACAGTCACTATTTCAAGCACTCCATTCCTCTCAGTGCTGCTCCTCAAATGAGAACTAAAATCTGAAAGACCAGACAAAAATGCAAACCTATTTTAAATGAAAAAAGGTTCAATATAATTTATGGCATATCATAATTGTCCACAATCTAATTCCCTGCCAAATGCACAGTGTTTCACACTGCTACTCTGTAAAGACATGCATTATACCACAAACTTAATTGCTGTCCTCATTGCCACATCATCATTTGCTTTACAGGTGTGAAACCTGCTTTGTCTTTTCTTGTCAAAGCAATTGACATTAATGAAATTAGTAAATTATTTTGAACTATAGTCAGGATGACTTATGTATCTGAAATCTTGAGGAGTGGGTGGGATATAGGATTGGAATATATAATATGTGAAGATCTGTCCTGTGTGATAATCTTTACTTCAAGTAATTTCTACCTGAAATTACTTGGGAGTGGTGGGGAAAGGTGAGTAATTTAGAAGCTTTAGAGGAGAAAAGGAAAACATACAATATTTCTGGACAGTGATCTATGTATAACTGAAGGAATCTTAAGAGATTTTTTTCATAGAAATAAAAAGAAGGTGAAAAGATGAATTAAAGATAGTGTAAATAAAAATGACAAAATGAGAAATAAAGAAGCAGCTTGTTCCAAGAATGACCTGTCTTGTCAAATTAAAAAATTAATCAATTAAAATGGATTGAAAACACAATGTAGGAGAAAAAAATACAACATACTGTAAGATGGAGGAATATTGCCACAAAAACATTAGATGACAAAAGAAATATCTAGCAAAATTCCTTGCCCAAAGTGGAGTGTGCAAGTTCATTATCAGAACCTGAGAGAAAAGCAACAGAATTGTATCAATATTGGGCATTATCATATCTATAACCAAGGAACCTCCTGATGCTGCAATATTTAAAACTTAAATATTTAATTCTAAAAAAAAACCCTGCTACCCAAGCCACAGCAGAATCTGCCCACATCCACTTCTTTATTGTTATTGCATAGTCTGTATTTCTTTCCACTTTCTTTGACTTCATTGATCTTAACTCAGTTATGCTGAGATTTACATTAGCCAAGAATCTGACTCGAACATTTTACACCTGGCATATGACCAGCATAGAGGAACACAATAAGATGCAGAAACTTGACATGTTTTCATTATATAGCAAAACTGTCACTGATTTTAACAGAGGCAGGGATTTGGTCACAGTTCTTAAAGTTTGACTTATCAACATTATTTCTGTGTATAAAAATCACCAGACCGTGACATAACTGTACCTGTCAGTGATAACTTACAATGACGGAATAAAGTATGGATTTATTTTTTTTTCTCCTCTTGCCTATAATGTGTAGCCAATCAAAAATAAGTATCTTTGAATTACATAGACAACCAGTTGGGAAAACCTTCTAATTTTTTTCAAGTGCTTTTACTATCTATTCTGGAAGTTTCCCCTAGAAACTACAAAATAAATGACTGCTGCTCCATTAAGAAAGCTCCACTTGTATTCTGCATGCACCAGTTTCATTTTACTCTCAAATTCCTAATGGAGTTTAAAATTAAAATTAATGTTTCTGTTTACTTTCTACTGTATTCAAAAGCCTAATCAATGATGTCAGCACATCTCAGTTATAGTGTTTTTCTATTAATGTCTAATACAGGCAGTAAAGGAAGCATGGAACACTGTTCAGTAGGCCTTTCACTGGAGGATTTTTTTATGTTGTCAGCTGTGAATCAACTGAACTGTAATAAATAGTACAATTAGTGGAAACAAAATAGCATACTGGCAAGTCTGAGATTATACTGAGCAGGACACTTTGCAATTGCATAATCTTTTACCTGAAATTATTAGAATCTGAATAGAATGAGGAAAACGGCAGTTTTCTCAGAAACTAAAGACATTGCTGGTCTCTCAATCCCATTCTAGTTTTGTGTCTTTTAAAGCTCTTTATTTCACTAATGGTGCAGTGTTCTACCTTCCATGGGTGCCCTTGTGCTCATAAATTCCTGAATGCCTGTTTTTGGTACATTTCAGCTTTCACAAATGTTGATAAGTTATCACTTAAAGCTTTTTTTTAGAAAGATAATCTTTCATATGTACTTCTCCCCCTGGAGCTCTGACTCCACATTTAATCTTGATAGCTCTATGTATGGACCATTATGCCTCCTGTATTGACATTGCTTATGCAGCAGCTGTTTTATACGAATCTCTTTTGTTCTCATAGTCTTTGCTGTCACTAGCACAGCTGTCTTAGTTGTACACTGGCTTTGTTGATTTCAGGTTACTGAGCCTATTTACATCAGTTGAGAATCTGGGTCTAAACCTTTGTGATTAACATTTGACGAATATTTTCTAGGGAGAAACAAATACAGGTACTTGAGCATAAGCCTTCCTTTTAAAATATAATTTAAAAAATAAACACTCATTTGCAAAACAGAAAAAAAGAATCTTTTCTTCTACACAGCAGATTTAAAGCATGAATCCCTAGGGAATTTGACTGTATTATACTATATGCACATTAGAAGGATTGTAAACTAAATTCTACTTCACTGTTTTACAAACTAAGCATTTAAATTTCTACCGTCTATAAAATGCTAGAGATTACAACTGTAATTGCCATTTCAAATAGCTTCCTCTGTTAGTTTTTAGGAGATATGCATTTTTTCTATGAGTCTTAAGTTTAGAGGTCCTTTAAGTTATGTATGCAAGTCTCTTAGAAATTCTGCATGAATTCATACTGTACATCAGATGCAGTCTGTGGTATCATTTCCTGAGATACGTATTATGCAACATTTTCAGGACATTAACAAAATTTACAAAGTCAGAATACTGACCTTGACTGAACTGCCATAATGGTTAAGCAAAACAGTCCCCATTGAGGTATCCCTTAAATGTAGCTAAGAGCCAAGAGAGAATTTAATTAATGCAGCATGTTCTTGATCAATATACCTGCTGGCCATTAAGCCTTTAATACTGCCACTAGTACATTCATTTTCCACCCTACTATGGCCTTATGAAATTTACTTTAGTGGATTACAAACCAAAATAAAAAAAAAATAACAGATGATTATTTGGCTTTTAATACTGAAGAGTATTGATATTATGATTAAATTTCATTAATAACAACCTCACTTGAAGCACAGAGCAACAGATTTGCACAAAAAACTTCATTACATTTATATTATACATGAGTAGTTGATGAGTATTTTATACTTTGCAATAAGAAAAAAATTATAAAGGTATATATAAAATTTAAAATGCATTCAACCTACATCAAACTAATATTAAACTACTATCTACTAAGACCAGACATTTATTCTGAAAGAACACACTGTAGTACAATATAAAATCATAGAATCATAGAATCATAGAAT
>NW_009923991.1:8572-15299 GCF_000696875.1 Nestor notabilis | reverse complement strand
TCCAAGTGGGGTCTCACAAGAGCAGAGTAGGGGGGCAGGATCACCTCCTTTGACCTGCTGGTCACACTCCTTTTGATGCAGCCCAGGATACAGTTGGTTTCTGGGCTGCAAGCGCACACTGAAACTGGCTCATGTTCAGCTTCTCATCAACCAACACCCCCAAGTCCTTCTCCGCAGGGCTGCTCTGAATCACTTCTCTGCCCAACCTGTAGCTGTGCCTGGGGTTGTGCCGACCCAGGTGTAGGACCTCGCGCTTGGCTTGGTTAAACTTCATGAGGTTGGCATCGGCCCACCTCACAAGCGTGTCAAGGTCCCTCTGGATCCCATCCCTTCCCTCCAGTGTGTTGACTGCGCCACACAGCTTGGTGTCATCAGCAAACCTGGAGAGCTTGCACTCAGTCCCACTGTCCATGTTGCCAACAAACTGAACCCAGTCTTTGCTGTGATCCAGAGCTATTTACTTGTTTGTTACTCTTTTCCCATTGCAGACAGTGTGTGCTGGCCACCCTTAGCACTGGGTTTGGCACATGAAGGGGTGATAGCAACTGTATGCTACCACTGTGTTGGCAGCCTCAAGTCATAAACTGAGCATGAGCACACTAAGGGAGTTACAGCCTCTCAGTCTGGCCAGAACCTGGATATATTTATGGTTGTTTAGCTTTTGATCCAAAGTGTGTATTAAGAAAATGATAAAGGATACAGCCAAAAATATGTGGGCATCAGTGTGTCTTTTGTCAATATATGTCATTGTGATGGTGAGAGTTTGGTGTTCACTGTCCTTTATGACCGTGTTGTGGCTTTGGACTACCAGACAGTTCCTCTGTGAAGCATGAGGATAGACATCAAACCATATGGAGAGAGCTGGTTTTGTGTTTGGCTGTCAGGTGTGCTTGAAGAGGGCCAGTTGTAGTTCCTTTTTAAATGTCACTTTCTTTTCAGCTCACTCTGCTAGTTTTGGAAGCCTTGTGCAAGTACACAAAAAGCAATCAAGGATGCTATCTTCCTGTTCATCCAAAAATATATACCTTCGTAGCCCAGGCTAAGAAGATGGCAAACATGCTATCTGTCTATCTTGGTGGACAGCATAAGTGCTTCTGCTAGTGTGTTAGACCAGCTGTATTTTTATCCTAGTTGATGTATTACTTCCCCTCAAAGGGATTGTCTATTTTGCTCCCTTGCCTTATATTGCCAGTGTGTTGATAAAGATTTTCTGTACTTTTTTTTTTTAAAAAAAAGCTTTTTGTTTGTTCATTTTTAAACAGAAGATAAATTAGGAATTAAACTGCCTTTTTTTTTTTTTTTTACAGAAGAGTTTTGGAATGTGATATGTGATATTAGCTCTTGTGTAAGTAAGGAGGATTCAGGGCTTCTGTTTACTTCAGTTGAAAACATTCATGACTCCTAACAGAGAGACACAAGTTTTTGATAATGAAGCATCTGAGTAGTGGGTATTTGTGAAAATCTTGGCCTAAGCTAGTTGTCTCAAGTTGCTCAGTAATTCTGTAGTAGAGCAATAGGAAAGAAAACAGTTCTTCTCTTTCCTAATTCACTATTCTATAAAGAGGATCCTTTTTTTTTCCTTTTATCATTAGTTTGTATCAGAAAACAAGGATATTCTAGATTGCCTCAATTATCCAAAGACTAAAGCTCCCCAAAAACTTGGGGAGGATGGAAAAGCATTCAAGAATTTACTTAATTTATGTGATAAATACGTAATTTATAATTCTTTGTGGTTTAATTTTTAATTCCATTTTATTTACCCTTACTTTCAACAGCATTTACAATATTCTTCAGAGGTGAAGAGCAAGACTGTTGAGTTCATGAATTTAAGAAGTGTGGGAACTCTGAATGACAGAGGGTAAATTTTATTTTGAGATACTCATATGACAGTGCTGTCTCTGCATGTTTTTAATAGTCTATAGACATGGTAAGGGTATCAGCTAATGTAATGTTGATGTGATGATGTAAAGGAAAAGAACAATTTTAGCAAAAAGTGTTTTGTGTGAATTTGGAAGGTTAACTTAAGAAATATTTAATGTACCTAAACATAGGTGTCTAGCACCATTTCGCATATGACAGAATACATGAAATTTCTGCTTGTACTGAGAGGATGTGGCACAGCACCTGTCAGAGATTTTTCCCCTTTTGATGCAGCTGTTGGAGGCCCAATGAAGGATTCTGCAGGTGTCTAAAATGGTTCTTACGATTAAGTACCTGAGCTGCACCCTGAACCAGTATGTGAATCCTGCCTAATCCTAAGGCTTACCATCCTCCATGCCCCTAGGTTTTTCTGTGGTGTCCCTCACATAAGTGGCATAGAGTACGTTTCAGTGACTGACTAGCAAGGAACTTAAAAAAAAAAAAAAAAAAAAAAAAAAATCTGTATTACCAACTGAAAGGTGTTGAGTCACTATAGTCCACAGTAACTGTCATATTGCTGTACCCATTAGCAAAACTTAAATGATTTTGTTGAATTGTCTGCTGCTAGAGATACCCACGTATACGCTCTATTAAAAGTTGACACTGATACAGGTGGAAAACGAATGTGATTTAATTACATTTGGCTAATTAAACTAACCTAGACTTTGTTCCCACTAACTTTTTCTACTTATTTAAAGAGGATAACAGAAGCAGGCTCACAAGTGCTGTAAGCCTTACGTAATGGCTACAAAGGTGCTTTAAGACTCTCTGAAGAAGAAGGTAATTGTATGTATTAGTTCATAAGCACACTTTAAATAACATCTAATTACCAGGCTGTGTTGGTAATTCAAGTTGAGAAGTCAAATGCCATATGTGGACATGCCATGTGGTAATGATGTTTCTAACCTGCTTATAGCTACAGCAAGTTTCTTACAGTCAAGTGACATACGCTTCTGAACAGGAGGTGCTTGTCTCTTCATAAAGTTCAAAACTAAGTAATTCTTGCACAAAGTCCTTTTATGAAAATGCCTGGTTTTGAAATCTAACTCTGTCCTCGTAGTAAACAGAGGTCAGTATATCTGAGGAAAAAAGTACATACTCCTCAGTTAAGAGATCTCTACTACCAAAATTTCAAAATTCCACCTCCATTTGTAAGGTGGATAGTTACCTACATTACCTAAAACCAAAACTTCTACGTGTTTTATATGCTCATTTCATGGTTACTGTTTTCTCCAAGGTCTTGGTATGTTTTTATTATAGGGATAATATGTGTTCTACAGATTTCTCCTAATTATGGACTTGTATGTCATTTGTAGCTTTTTGGATGAGACCACTTACGAAAAACTGGCTGAAGAGACACTGGACTCCTTAGCAGATTTCTTTGAGGACCTGACAGATAAGCCTTTTACCCCAGAAGATTATGATGTCTCTTTAGGGGTATGTTTTAAGCATTCTATTACCAATGTAATTACTGTAGATTTTTTTTTTTCTTTGAAAGAGAATTTTAAATTGGTCACCTTTGTGCCAACACTTAGAATACAATGAGTTTTTACAGCTTTATTGTAAAAATATGCCTGTTTATAGCGACTGGAGCAACTGTTCTGGTGAAAAGTAACACATGCTGCTGTATGATTTGAGGATTTAAAATGTTCAGTGTATAGAGAAAGGCATAATGTAGAAAAAAAATGAGCACAAGAGGAGACAGCAACTGATATATAAATTTTTCTAAGCATGCATAGACGTTGGATATCAGCAGTCACTTCCCTCTTGGTAAATACTCCCATAGGACAGGCCTACATGGCTTAGTACATGTACATGATATGTAACTGGTACAGCAGTTTCTTTGGTTGCCCTGAGTATCGAGAAGTACATTTGTCTTGACCAGGTACAGAACATTTATCCTGGCTTTATGTATACCAACCTGTGGTGGAGAGAAGCAACAAGAAGATGAAATGTTTGGAAAGTTGCAAAAATGAGAACAGAGAAAGCTACTGGCACGGGAGACATTGGGCAGCTGCCAGCCTGGTAACTGGAGTCTTAATAGACTGGCTAGTCAAATTCTTTTAGAGGAGTGATAGATTAAAAAATGTGCAGTCGATTTGTGTATGGAAGTTACTAGCTTTATATATAAGCCCTGAAGTGGTTTGTGTCTACGTGACTTGGAAGAGAGTGCAGTTCCTCCCTACACCGCTATCTGCAACACAGGTCTTTCACTGCTGCATTTTTTTTAGGTCACATAACTTCTCCTCCGTCTTCATGTGTTACCACTAGGAGGTTGCTTTCCACTAGCCCTGTCGGTTAAGGTTTTATGCTCAGGGACCTTGAAGAGGGGGTCTGGGTTGCACTGTAAAAAAAACCCCAAGAGAACAAAACCAAACCAAACCAAACCAAAACCAACAAACCCAAAAATCCGCACAAACACAAAAAACCCCAAACAACAAAAACACCACCAAAACAAAACCACAAAAACATGCCCCAGACAGACCCCTGTAGTTTTCAGACTTGTTCCTGCATAACTTTGTCAACTAAATGTTCATTCCTTATTTCTTATAGCTAAGATGATAGAAAACAACGAAATAACACTGTTAGTAGGATTCTGTTGTTGCCCTTAGTAAATACTACTTGTTGCTTTAATTAAGTAATGTTACAGCTAATTGCTTTCCTGGTGAAGAGCAAAATGTCGTTTAACCATTACTATTTGGTATGTTTTAGCATATTAGCACCTATTAGCCTGATTTAAAGATCTTAGGACAAAAATTAGCAAAAAGATTATGATTTACCACTTTAATATTCTTAAACACTTCATTACGGGAAGGTGAGATACCAGAATTTTACCTCTAGCTGCTGTAGAGTGGAATGTTTGACATTGACTCTCTGCAAGGCTCAAAAGAAATTATTTTTACATCCATCTTAATTTTTACCAGAACGCCTTTGTTGCATAAACTGTATGATGGCATAATAATATGTGGTTGTTTCTGAAAGGTGAAAGAAAAGAGTGAAAGGTTGAAGAGTACCAAGTTTCAATTCCAATCAAAGGCTAGTGCTGTAGCACGCCACCAGGTGGCGAACGTGATAAAGTTCTGTTATGCCCTTAACTTGTTACGAACTTGTTTTATTTGTACAGTTTATATAGAATCATAGATTATAGGTCATGGCTTGGGCTGGAAGGGACCTTTAAAGGTTGTCATGTCCAGGAGAAAAAATACCTTTCTTCAAATATTCTTGTTACCAGGAGCTAACAAACATTCATCCAGTAGTACAAAACACATTATACAAAATACAGTAAAAGCATCTTGCAATTTAAGTTCTTAAAAGCTGCTGCCTGTGCTACAGATTAAGTTTGCAGGCAGTAGGTATTCATAAATGAAAGTTTTTTTCCCCACAATAAATGCTTATACATAGCAAATAGCCCTAGCAATGATAGTGGCTCTTCTGACTAAAGCATGAAAAGTGTGATTCCCTTAAAGGGAATGCTGTAGGGCATGAAGTATTTGAGAAACTGTAGATAAAATATGACTAACCTGTTACCTGAATCATCAAACTGTAATTTTTAATTAGCATAATTTGGATCATCTGAAGGTTGTACTTTCGTCTAAGTAAGGTTGTTCTTTTAAAGTTAGGACATAAATATTTTTGTCAGAGTTAACGTATGCTTTTCAAATGCACTTGTGAAAATGTCAGAGAAACATGAATCATGTTGTTAGTAAGAAATGCGAGTAAAAAAGAGAAAACAAGTGCTTGCTAGTATAATGGTCTAAAGCTGGCATAACTAAAACAAACTGGACCTCATGGAGTTTTGAAGTGGAACATTTTTGAGGTATGATTCAGGATCTAGGCACTTCATCAAAATTGTTGGAGAAAGAATTGTGTTTATTCACTGGGAAACTGTTACAGTTACTTAGGAAAAGTTGGTAGAATTGCATGGCTCAGGAATCTAGCAATGACACACAAAGCTTGATTTTGAACCACACCACTTTTGGATTGTTCAGGAATAGAAAAAGTTATTACTAGATAATGTTTTAATCTTTGCAGAATGAACTAGCAGGCCTTCCAAGATGACAAGTCAAAAGCTCAAGAGTATTATTTAAGCAGTGCCATTGTGAATGGTGCAAATACACTAAATTGAACTCTGACCAGAAGGTCTAAAGTCTAGACCAGACTCAAAGGTATGCAGATTGTCCTAGGTATTAACACAAGTTTTTGAACCTGATGATCATTGTTCCAAGTTGTTACTGTTAGGGAAATAGTGGGAAGGTGATACAGAAATGCAAGTTTCTCTTTTATCTCCTGCAGCTTATGTCATTCTTGTCAAGTAACAGGAGGCAAAGTTTTAATATCTGTATTATTTTGTGTTTTAAGAGTGGAGTTCTAACAGTTAAATTAGGTGGAGACATGGGAACATACGTAATCAATAAGCAGACACCAAACCGTCAGATTTGGCTGTCCTCACCCACTAGGTAAGTTATGTGTAAGTTAGCTATGCAGTGTCTGCAGACTGGGTTGAAATGTACTGCCCCTTTTTTTTATAGCACAGCACGGACTATGTAATATCCTTTTCATAAATAACCCTTTTTGCTCAGTATATTCTCAAAACATGATATAATCTAAACGTTTGATAATAATTTGTTACAGAGGTTTGAGGCACAGTGCAGTATACCAACACATCTAAATTAATCCAGGAAATGTGTAATACAGAATTTTCACGTGCTGCTCTGGTCCAAAACCACTGTCTGCAGGAAGATAGCCTGCTCATAAGAAAAATAAACAGCATGATTAAAAAAAACCAAACTAAACAACCCAAAGCTTC
>NW_009923991.1:5714-8541 GCF_000696875.1 Nestor notabilis | reverse complement strand
AGAGTGATGATAATGATGATATGATCTAAACTTCTCTTTGTATTTAAACAGGGTGGCTCCTTCCGCTTTAAGCTTGTGGGATTTCCTGCTTTATATGTTTATGTGCTCTCCCACTGGTTGTGTTTGTCAAGCATCTGCCCTTTACCAAGCCTTGGCTAGCTGTTCCCTTTGCCTTTCCTAATGCTGTGTTTTGATCCATTCCAGGTCTTCTGGTTGGTTTAAGTGGGGAGGGCAGGCAGCTAAGTGGGAAAATGCTGTAGCTGTCTCCCCCAGAAATTTGTGTTCTCTGCCACTGTCTGGACTGAGGGAGTGGGTCAGTGTTACTGGTGAAGGAGACAGTTAGCTGGAAAGTATGAGCACTCCCAGTAACTATGCAGGCATACCTCTTTAATGTTGTTCAGAAAGAATGCATTGATTGCAAAACTGGGAATGATTTTGCAGTAGTAGAATTCTGTAGCAGGGTTTGTGTCTTGGGGAAAAAAAAACCTACCACGGAGTTCAAGATTTTATGAGAAACAATTTAATAGACATGAAAAATACCTAAAGAAAATTCTAACTTTGCTTTAGCATACTTATGTACTGGCTACTACGCAGCACACCAGGTTAGTAATTTTCTTATGCTAACTCCTGTCCCAGAATCCCTTTATTAAATAATTTACTTAGCAGGTATGTGACTTAATAAAGCACAAGCCTAGCAACCTTAACAAACGTTTTTGTTTAGGCAGATGCAGGGTGGGTGTCAGAATTTATTCATTTGGTATATTTTGAAACAGCATAATTTCTGAACATTGATTCTGCTTAAGATGACTGTAAGATTTTTGTGTCATTGACACAAAGATTTCATCTGTGAAAACCAAAATTCAGAGAATTCTTATCTGTTCAGAGCCAGCACTGGCTGAGCTAAGACATTAATGCTCCAGGATATGGAATTTGTGGAAAAACGTTAAACTTAATTTTTTTGATTGCTCCAGCAGTGAATAAAAATACAAAAAGAAAGAGATGAACTCAAAAATTTTCTTGACAGTGTTTTTCGTCATCTGCAAAGAAAAATGATTCACCTACAAATGTTAAGTCTTGTGCTTCCTCAACTGGTATTATGGTAAACAGTGGTATTTCCTGAAATATGATGCTTCATGTTCACTTATTTCCTAACTTCTAAAAAGCAACTCCAGCAGGCACTTTATGATCTGGAGTGACATATTTCCTTAGTGCAATATACTAGGAACTGAAAGAAGCAAATATGCCTGCTGGTGATCAGTTGCATTGAATGTTGTTTGTACAGTAAATATAACATTTTGGGTCTTTAAGAACATATTCCAAGGAAGACAAATTCTTAATATTTGAGAGAGAGACATTTTTGTGAATTTTTTGACCTTCTGTTTGCTATCCTACATCTATACAGTGAAGTGAACTTAAGCTTATGTTTGCAAAGCTTTACTTAGTCAGCAATTTTAAAAGGGGGTTTCAGGGGTGGGTGTAACCTGCCAGCAGTGTGACTGCAGTAATTTCACATAGCTCCTTTAACTGAAAAGACTTTTAAACCTTACACAATATCTCTTAATAATACCATAATGCAATATTTTAATTCTTCTCTCTTACTGTTTAAAAATGTATGCAGATTTTTAATGAGAAATATATTTAGTCTATATTTAACTTTGTAGACATTTTATAGAATTCACAAGATCCTTGCTTAAATTATTAATTTAAATAAAAAACACCAAACCACGTTTTTACAGCATTTTGAAGATTCAGAGGACAATGGAGGCATTTCGTATGTTAGCCATATCACTGATCCTTACTATGTAACATTTAAAAACAGTTCAAATAACTTACACTTTTCTTTGTCATTAATTAAATAGCCTGTCTTAGCCTACTTTTCATGAATGGCTGCATCCCATTGTGTCATACCCTAGGTGCAGGACAGTGCAGACACAGGCTGGCGCTGCACAGACAAAGAAGTGAAAAATGCGTAGTAAATAACTAGAGCACATAATCCTGATTCCAAATAGTTACCACTTAACATACAGCATGTGAGATTTCAGTGGAAGTGACTTTGATTTGTGCTTGCATTTCTGACTCCTCATAGTTTGTTCAGTAGTTAGAAATTTCTTCATTTCAGTATCATGAGTAATTCAGGATATACAAGGTTCATATTAGCGTTTATGTTTGTAGCAAACCTGCAGATGGTTCTTTTGATTATGTAAGTCTCTTTTCCAGCAGATCTTGTGCATGGATTGCTTCCATTCCATGGCATTTTGTCCTGTGAGTTCAAGGATAAGACTGATCATTTGTCTGCTTATCCTAGACAACCATTTTCTTTCTTTCTTTTTTCTTAGTTTCTTAGCTGATGTTAACAGTAATGAATGCCTTTCAATCATTCTCCTGTTTCCAGTGTGGAGAATGGGGTAGATAGAGAGGTCTGGAATAGAATCCGGGTGTTCAAGTTTCTTTTTTGATACTTAATGTAGGCCTGAAAAGTCAAGCCAACAACTATATGATAACACAGAGGAAAACAGCATTTTAAATATAAACCTCCTACATGCCAATATATTTGCTTTCAGCTGGTAAATTCTTTTGTTTATTCTAAGAATAAAGAGAGAATGGTGAATTGTGTTCTCCTGTGCTTAGAATATCTGCATGTGACTGCTGCAAGAACTAATCAATACCATTAATTCAGTGTTATACAAATATCCCTTGTAATATTTGTGTGCAAGAAAATTATACAGGTGGGGTAATAAGAGGGTAAGGAAAGAAACTGGGGAAATCAGTGCCAAAAGCAAGAAGGGAAGGGGCTTATTTCAGCGACCGATATATCTTGTCTCCTTTC
>NW_009923991.1:0-5683 GCF_000696875.1 Nestor notabilis | reverse complement strand
TTCAGCAGTATCTGGCCTCTTCTGCTCCACTGCCCCAAACTGCTCACCAGCCCTTCTCTATGCTGTGTGTTCTTTTTCCTGGGGTACATTATAAATGCAGGCTTTCAGCAGCTCCCCATGAATAATCTGTACTTGCACAGCGTGTGCTTTGTTTTCTAGTGGGCCCAAGCGCTATGACTGGACTGGACGGAGTTGGGTGTATTCTCATGACAGAGTATCCCTTCATGAACTACTATCAAAAGAACTTTCAACAGCGTTAAAAACTAAGTTGGATTTGTCCTGCTTAATATATTCTGGGAAAGAAGATACTTGATCATATTCTACCTCATGAATTTAAAGACTTTAACCACAAGCCAAGCCCTTCCTTGTTTTCTGAAGTACCTGAGCTTAATTCTCTTGTTGTTTTTCTTGACATCACTGTTGTGCAACAAAAATGAAAATAATACATATTTCTCTAGTGCTCAGTCTTCGGGCTTCTGTGTCACTGCTTCAGTCTCTGCCCATGTAGTACAGGTGGATGAGGTCGCCCTTCATGTCTCTGCATTTCTTACTTTCTCACTGCAGAAGTAAGTCCTGAATTCTTACTGTCTATAGTCTTGTTTGGATGTAAGGACTGACCCACCTGGTGACTTCTGAGCAGCACATAAATACTAAACTTCTTTTGGTGAGACATTCACCCAAAAGAAGAAATGCCTGTCAGCTGCATTGACATAATTTTTTGTACTGTGAATGCATTGCAAGTGAGAAACACATCACATTTAGGCTGAACATGTCAGAAACAAAATGTCGCAATAGAAACTTCTCATTTTGTATAATGCATGTAAAAGAAGAGCTTTTCTCTTGGTACTGCTGAATTTTATCTATTCTCCAAATTCTAGTTTGTTTCACATTAGGTTTTGTGAAAGATTAGATTTTTGAAGGGGTTTTGGAGTTCCTATTTTTTTAAGCTAAACTTTAAATTACTTAGAGGTCTGTATGTTTGTAAGCATCATATGGAACTGTAAAGGCTGGTATGTCAAGTTTAAGCTGAGCTGCTGTATCTCTGCAAATTCATTCTGTGAATGTGCAAACTGGATTTCTCCTTCTGTTCCCTTTTGTTCTTCAGAGAGTAAAATTACATACTTTTTTTTTCTATTTAGGCAAAATTAAGATTCACAGTAGCAAAAATTTGCACTACTTTTGTTATGCATTTCTTAAATTTAAGATGAGATTATACTTTTTCACCATGATACAGCCAGGCTTCCCTCAGTACCATGCTGATCTGGAAACTTTGCCTTTTTGCTTCTTGTAATCAAATATGGTATTTAGACTGATGATGTGTTTTTCAAGCTGCTAAAAAATAAGGATGAAATAGATTATGTACTTAAGATCTTAAACCAAAAAGCTTTACAAGAAATTATGAACTGCAAGAAGAACACTTGAACACTTGCACTGTTGGGTTATTACCACTTGTGGGTTTTAATTGCCTGTAAAAGGGACACACAAAGTTGTTGACCAATTCTTGAGGAAACAGTTATACCATACTCTTATGAACTGTTTATATCTATGAAAAGATATTCAGTGCAAAGTATTTTTCGTCTTGATTCCTCTGATACTTGTGGTTAGTTTGGCATGATTCTTTGGCTAGCTGCAATTATTACAGATGTGTTTAGTTTTGTCATTGAAAAACAACAGCTATATAGCTATTGTTGTCCAGTATTTACATTTAAAATAGAAGCATTGTTACCTGCTATTTCCGCCATTAAAATAGAGTAACACTTCACTGGAAGCAGCTTTTGGTGAATTGTGCATGCTGTTTGCCTCTTTTTCAATCAGAATAAAAGAATATGGCAATTACCTGAAATTTCAACTCTACTGCATGAGGTAAATACAATGATTACCCACTCATGTGGGTATAAGAATAAAAGGTTTTTTGGTTTGTTTCGGTTTGTTTTTTTAACAAAGGAAAGCTAAAAATAGAACATCTTTTTACTGCTTTGAACTTAGAACACTGAAAATAATTTACAGCATAGGGAAAACAATAGTACTTAGCTCAATCTCCTAATAGTTCAAATAGCTATTTAAACACATTTGTATAGATGTTAATGACTTAATACTTGAATCAGGAATACTTTCTTCTGGTTCTTCCTTTGCCTTATCACATGCAGCTTGTGTAATTTTTTGCTGATTGACTTTTTAAGAAATACTTTCTTAAGTAATTTGCATGCAAAATACTGACACTCATCTGAGTCATACTTGGACTTCATTCTCCATTCATTTACCTCTTGTGCTGTGTTTATACCAAGATAGAGCTGCATGTAGAATTCTTCATTCATTATGTAAAGGTGTGATTTCAGGCCTTGATGATAAAGCTGAAGACCGCAGACATGTGTATTGTTTTGAATTCTTTGTGTTTCTTGAAACAGTTATCGAAAGATTCTGTTCAAAATTTGGCCTGTCAGGGTGGATTTTATAAGAGTGCTTCAGCTTTCACATTTGATGTGCCCTGCACTTCATCCATAATGCTACTGCTATTTGTGCAATTTCCTGCTTTTAGGTATCAGAGTAACAAATGGATTTAATCTAACTGGTAAAGATAAATAGTGTCAGCAAGTTCACTTAGTTTTATCTTGGTGTACATAATGAATCATAGGACATGACTCATTTTTGGCTCTTATACTTGCATCAAACTCTAAGTTAAGGGCAAGGACTCCATCAATCATCATGCTCCTGCAGAGAAATTCAGGATGAGCTCTGATCCTAATGTCAGACTTGCCCCAAGACAAGTAGCTCTTCCATACTATTTTCTACTAACATAATTTACTTGAATACTCAGATTGATTGTAGTTACAGACCTGACATCCCGTCAATAGTTTCTTTCTTCACCTCTCCCAGAAGAAATAGCTGAATTAAAATCACTTGATGCACTCTATGGACAGTATTGGTAGGAACCAGCCAGTTCGTATTGGAGCTGGCACCATTTTTCCCACAAGACAGTTACTCCATCTTTGGTGAAGGAAAACATACAAAGTGCTTTTGAAAGACGGGATTGGCATTTGTAGCTGTATTGGATGCTCAGACTCAGAGAGAAAATGGAGTGTGTTGGGTTTTCCTGGGTATATCAAGAGTTTTCACCATAGCCAGTCACTCTGGTGATTGAGGTGTTCTGGCCTACAGTCTGAAAGTCCTAGCTTGTCTAACCTTGCTAAAATTCTTTGTTTCGTGTGTACCAGTGACTTCTTTGGAAGTCTTGGTTGATTCAGGTAGTCAAGTTAAGCTTACAGCAACCACTCACCGTCTGTATTGCTCACAAAATAAGACATTTGTTTGGCAGCAGTTACGTGTGTAAATGCTCATCTGGTGTTTCTTGGTTCATTTTCCTTTCCTTGCGATAATTCTTAAGAAACCTTACCTCTTCCTTGCAAGACTGTTCCATGTGATAAAATTATCCTGTCTTGTTCCTTAAAATTACCAAGTCTTTTAGCAATTTCAATAAATAAAGGCCTGTCCTGAAGAGGTGGTAGACAAATAAGGGAAGGGGGATTTGCAGCAAGGTTTGTGTTTGATTACTTTTAGCTCCTGGTTAATGGTTGAACTCTGATTGTGCTAACACCCTGGAGTGTGTGGGAGTCCTGGGAAGGAAGGCGGAGGCTTGCCAAAATACCTGGAAGAACATTCAAAATAGAAAAGGAAGCATGGGAGTGGCAGAAGCAAAGGCTATCAGGAAGATATTAACTTTGCCCAAAGGCTGCTGTTGGCAAGGCAAGGAGAGACTAGGGGCAAGCAGCATCATGTGTGGCCCCTCAGGAGATGGTATTTTAAATTTACTGTACACCAGTATTTATAATTATAACCAATCAAACAAGCTTTGGTCCATTTTGCTATTCAGATTACTTTTCTTTAAACTCCTATTTAAAGATAAGGAAAAGTCATTCTTGAGTTACGTCCCCCTCTGTCCCAAATTGTTGCTTATGTAAACTGTACTGTTGGCAGTCGTAGAACAAAGACAAGGTTCATGACCTCCGCCAAAGGAGAGGCTGTTTTGCTGGGGATAGAATACAGAGAACTAAGGACAATTAAAATTTTTTAAACAGTTACTAATTACAAACATTTTTTGGAGTTCGAGTTAAGGAAGGAGACGCGTTTAGATAAGGAAACAATAGATGTTCAAAACAAGGCATGTAATGTTGCTGCTGCCCTCTCCAATTTGCTGAATTGTTTTAAAAACCATTTGTGCCATGGTAAGTATGCTATGTGATCAGTATTACAGTGAGTAATTTTGTAAGCATTGGTAGCTTCAAGATGTAGTCTCTTCTGGTAACCATCAATGTTCTCTCCTGTCCTGCTAAAAAACAGGAATACATTAAACATCAATGGTATCACTCCACATCATGTTAGAAGCCATTAACCAGGCACTGTAAGGCCACTGTTACAAAAGTAACTTCAGAAAAACATTTAGAGAACTAAGAGGTAAAGTTTTTAAACACTCAGTAAGGAAACATATACCCAGCACAGTGTCAACTGAGCGATCTGACACACCTGGAAGTAAGGCTGAATTTCCTTGGTTCTGCCTGAATGCAGTATTTTGTTATGTGCTGATGACTGAGCCTGTCTGTAGCTGAAGGAAAATGACAAGTTGCCTCTTTGGTTTTGCTGTTTGGAACTTTTAGGCTGCAGTTGTCACTTGAAGACTACAGTATGCCATGCACAGGCATGTTAATTATTAACTATTGCTACAAGGAGACTTTTTCAGTACAATGTCTGAATGCAGTTTCGTATTTGCTGTCAATAAAATGGGTTCTTTCAGTGCCCTGCCTTCCAAAGTCCATCACCTTCGTGAGGAACACTGTTTGCTTTCTTTATCTATAATTTTTGTATCAGGCATACTGCGCAAACGTCACCTGCACCTAACAAGGAAGAAAACAACCTGTATTAGAATGCTGTGGGAATCTAGAGTATTTAGTCTCTTGAAAAATCATCTGCCCTTTCTCACCAGCAACTAACAACAAGCCATGAAACTTGTCAGTAGGTTTGTGTCACAGGCCTGGTGCTGGGGGATTATACTGTTTGATTTCAGAGGGGCTTGTGTGGGGTTTAACCACCCAAGAGTGCAGATAAGGAATTCTTGGTGACATTTAGTGCTTTACAATGCCGAAGAAACACGACTCCAAAGAATCTTGTCAGGGCTGCTTGGCCCTGTCGTTCTCATTTCGGCTGCAGGACATCAGTGGTGCCAGAAAGCTGATACTTGTGGAATGCCAGCCACGAGTGCAGCTCCCTTTTATTAGTTAAGGTTTCAGGAACAGTATCGGTATGGCTCGCAGGGCGACTCTGCATGTTCTGGGCTGGAAATGGAGCTCCTCTGCCTTCCGCTAATCTTGGGTGTTTCAGCTGTAGGAGATGATGTGAACACCCAGCTCCTCGGAGCTGCCATAGCGCACCCGTCAAGTGGAGGGAAGTTGGCTGTGAGTCTTCTGCGATAAAAAGCAGGAAGGAACCCGATTCAGAAGCATACGTGCAGAACCACCACTGTGAGGTGGTTTTTAAAGCTGCCTCAGAAGTCTCCCAGTTAGAGAAGTTTAGCTGGGCAACGATCCCAAGCTCCTAACAAAACCTGATGTAAACGGAAACAACACACAAACGCACGGCTGGGTGCCGGTGCACGCCGCGGGCGGCAGCGAAAGAACAGCTCTGCCCCGGGCCC
>NW_009923990.1:48302-53128 GCF_000696875.1 Nestor notabilis | reverse complement strand
CTCCAACAGCTTCATGTCCTTCTTATGTTGGAATTACCAGAACTGTACACTATACTCCTAGTGGGATCTCACGAGAGCAGAGAAGAACCGTATGATACAACCTCATGAGCAGTTTTGAACCATTTGATGGCTCAAAACCATAAGAGCTTATCACCGGCTTCTACACCTTTGAATATTCCCTGAGTTTATCCCCATCTCAGAGGCATCAGTTTCATATTGTTTCTGAACCTTGGCCCTCTTTCTCTCTAATTGCAGGATGAAGGGAAGTGCAGACCTCTGGAAGTAACAAAGCTGGAAGGAGCGGAAATTGGTGTTGACACTAGTCTAGGTAAACCATTTGTTTTTAAATGCATACCTCAAAGTGGAAACAGGATTTTCTATTTCTGTGCAACTTCCAACCAAGAAATGAAGAGGTAAGTGCTCTTTCATTTACGGTGTCAGTTTTGTTATTCTGGTCTGGGGAGAGGGAGTTTGAATTTTTAGAGGATGTTCAGAATACCTGCCTTTATCAGCAGAAAAAAAAATAATCTGTCAGCCACTTAGGGGAAGATGGTGTTTCTAATTTTCATTTGCAGACGTTTCAAAAACTGTTTTTCAGCTTCATAGGTATTTTAAGTTGGGGGTTTTTTTCATTAAGTCTTTAATATTCATGCTTTTCTCAAGATGCCCCTGAATTTCTGATTTATCTCCAGACTAAAAAAACTTCATCCATCTTCTCATACCTTCTCCTCCACTGTCATGTCAAAGGGAAGTTTAAATCTTCCTTGTGGATGTAAACTTGCTTATTGGTCATTTCACATGAACTATCTCTCTTCTGACCAACAAGGACAGTGCTAGTAATAAATACAATATCAGTTTCCATTTATTCTGCTGTCATTCTGCCATATTATTGTTTTGGTATTTTAAAATGCAAGTATGCCTCAAAAGCACACTGGTTCTGATAAGAGGCAGTGAATTTGGTTTGACTCAGAGTGAGATCTTAAAAATGCTCTTTTTGCATTTCCCATCAACTGTAGCTGACAAAGGAAAGAGATTAAAATCAACCAAAACACAAGTAATAACTTTTTATGCTTTAATTTCAAAATGTACTAACATCTAATCTTATTTTCTTGTTTGTTTTATTGTGAATTATCAAAAATATGAAGCTGTGAGGTAGGGTGACTTCTAGTATTCATCCACTCATCTTTTGATAGCATTTTACTACTTAACATAACACCCACCATTGTAGTATCAGAGCATTTTCCATTTCCAACTCCTGTATCATCCATAGCACAAAAAGAATATCTTTGCCAACAAATGGATTGCTTTATTCTGTGATCTCCAATTTCAGGATTCTTTACGTTTCCTGCAAATTCCTTACATATAAGAAATACACAAGAAGAACAATCATTTAGCCTGACACATCATTGAATTATATTCAAAATATATATATTCCCTTGTCTCTAATATTGTCTTAATTTATTAGTGTTATACATTGTATTTTGAGACTTATATTTCTGAGAGTTAGCAATGTTTGATTTAATCTGCAACTTTTCTATCTTGAAGCCTTGAATGTGTCCTGAAAATTGCACATCCCCTAGATGCTATGTCAGCAAGAGTTAAAAGAGGCAGTGAAACACATTTATTCTGCTCTACCAAGCCAAGCTATTCTCATATTTTGTCATGTTATAGGTGGCTGGAGGCTATGGATAAAGCAGTGCATCCCGTCCATCAGGTAATGCTTTATTTATATGAAAAGCATGTGTATAGCAAATTGTGCAGAAGACTGAGAGACAGTACATATATTTGTACATGGTTAGGTGCAGACAGTAATACTGCAGCTGCATACATTTTGCTGCTGGGACGTGAATCAGCTCCAATCTAGAAGCCATATACAGGCCTTACTGTGACTCAGCTTTACTGTCATAAGGTGGAATGATATTGGAAGCTTTAAACTGGTTCAAAATCATAACCTAAAATGGGGGTAGTGGGAAGACAGGAAGGGGAGAGACGACTCACATCCACATGATCTTTGCTGGGTGATACTATCTGGAGTAAAGGGAGAGAAGGGGTCTATCTTTTTAAGTATTTCCTGCAAGTCTACCTTGGTTGCAAGCTACCTGCTTTTTCTGACAGAGTATTATTAGACAGGAAAGGGGTTTGCAGAGTTCTGTATTTTCACAGATGAAGAAAGGTAAGTTAGCTGATAAACTTTGACTTATCTCTCTATCTTTTTATAAACTCTGATTCCCCTATGGCTGGGAGAAACGTGGCCATAATTGATCTTGAGCTGCCTCAGAGAGACCTTGCTCAGCCCAGCATAATTTAGTATGAATAATCCTGGCTGACCCCTGAACTAAGAACTGCAAAGCTGATTTTAGTACTTCCAGGGTTGAAGCACAGAGGTCAAAGCCACCTTAGCCTGCCATTTCCTGGCCCCATGATTCTTATCCTATCCTATAGGCAGAACATCTTCATAAAAATACGATGTTGATCTGTAAAATATTTTTTTTTAAAGGTTTAGCTACTGAAGCAGTTTGGGTTTTAGCAGAAAGGATGTGAGGCGCAAATGCAAAGTATCAAGTCTACTCTTTTTGCAGGTGAAATAAAATCATCAGTAATAATAAATAAAAATTAAAGCAAAAGCAAGGTAAAAATTATAATTTGCATTAATGCAGTAAGTAAGTAAATAAATAAATGAAATTTACTTTCCTCCTTTTAAGTCAGGACACATGAGTCCCTCAGCAGTGTGCTTTAGTGATGGGTTTCCCAACAGTGAAAGAAGGTGTTTATTGTTATTTTAATTCCTTTTCTTCTGAAACAAAATTCATCCAACATATATTTCTTGTGGCTTCAGCTTTCAGATGAGATTGTAAATCCAAAACCAAATTTGTTTCCAAGTATATTCTACCTGGCAGTGTTTCTTAAAACAATAAAAAGGAATCCACATACTTTAAAGCAGCAAAAATACACCAAACAATATAAGGTGTGTGCCCTACCCAAAAGAAACAAAAAACAGCCTAAGCCAAAAAAGAGGGTAAAGGCACACATACACAAAAGAAAATACATCATAAGAGCAATTTTTTAGAGTAATATGCAAAAATAACTTGCTGGATAAAAAGTTCCATTACATATACAGAAAGATCTCTCATGCAATCACTCACTAACAACAAGGTAAGTTGGCTCCATTCTATGCTACTTCATCTTATTTTTAATTGCTTTATTTTTTCAGTTTTGTCTTTGAGAAAATAATAGCCTTTTCTGAAGGAAATACTTGATTTAATATTCCAGTTTCATTGCCTAACCTCTGTTCTTAATGATCACTATCTATTGCTTCTTCTAACTGGACTTTCCATTCAATTGAGTAGGAAAAAGCTTGTATTTTCCTTTTCCTTTTTTTTTTTTTTTTTTTTTTTTGTTCTAACTGACTTTTTGCAATAGTTGGTATATTACAGTAGGGCTCACAACACAGCAATGTAACAGACCAATATACTGACAATATGTCATCTTAGTGAATCTGTAGGATAAGTATTTAATCAATACACCTAGTATTACTTAAGGCCTTTTCTGCACTTTGCTCCAAGTCTCAGCAGGTTTTTTTCCAGCAAAGAATTAAGTTAGGTATATTGTTCCAGGGTTTTTTTTCATCATTGCTATGTCAAGGATACAAAAGAAATATCATAAATAAATGCAAAAGAAAACCCCTATGGAAACAAACAGGATGCTATTCATATTTCATATGTTCTCCCCGTGGATTTTGAGTGACAATGACACTGGATGATGTATAATCCAAAATATGTATTGCAGATAAGCAAAACACACTAGGAGAGGCTGATGCCTGTCAGATTTAAAGGAGATGAAGAAATGCTTTAATTTCACATTAGAAAATTTGGTCTTATTAAACAACAGGGTTTTTTTTTTCCTTATTTTCTTTTTTGATTCCCTTATCATACAAATAACCTATACAGTGGCAATGTTTCATGGGCTGAGCTTTTTCTTCACGTCTAAATGACAATGGGATAATTTTAGTAATGAAAAAGTTTCTGCTTTCCAGAATGGGATGGGAAGGCATCTCTAAACTCAAGTCTGAGTGCTGTATTCTGGCTTCATATGGCACCATTTGCTCTGGAGCCCAGAGGGTAGATAGTGGATTTTGTCTTCCCTACTACACACAGTAAAGACTACTGAATCAGTCTTTAACCAGGAAATCAGCAAGACAATTTTTTAAAAAAGCTTCTTCATACAACTTTGAAATAACCCTATTTTTACCAGCAAAATTTGTACTTAAAAACAAAATACATGCAAGAAAAGACAAGGTATCATTGTAAGAACAAAGTAGAAGTTTATCACCATTTGCCATCAAATACAGGTTTTTCTAATTGTGTTTTCAGCATTTACTTCTGTAGTTTAACCCCAGCCAGCAACTAAGTGATACACAGGCACTCACTCACTGCCCCTGGTGGGATGGGGAAGAGAACTGGAAAAGTGACAAAACTTGCGGGTTGTGATAAAGGCAGTTTAACACATAAAGCAAAAGCTAGGCACAAAGGCAAATTAAAACAAGGAATCCATTCACCACTTCTCATGGTCAGGCAGGTGTTCAGCCATCTCCAGGACAGCAGGGCTCCATCACAGGTAGTGGTTACTTGGGAAGAGAGACACCATCACTCTGAACATGCCTCCTCTTCCTTCTTCCCCCAGCTCTGTGTGCTGAGAATGACACCATCTGGTGAGGAATACTCATGTATTGGGGTCAGCTGTCCCATCTGTGTACCCCCCAACTCCTTGTGCACCCCCAGCCTGCTCGCTGGGGGGGGGGGGGGGGGGGCAGGGAAGGGCCTTGCTTT
>NW_009923990.1:40620-48271 GCF_000696875.1 Nestor notabilis | reverse complement strand
CCCCCCGCGCGGCGCGGGGGGGGGGGGGGGGGGGGGTGAGGAGCAGGAAAGGTCCTTGCTTTGTGTAAGGAAAACACTGCTCAGCAGTAATGAAAACATCCCTATATTGCCAACTCTGTTTTCATCACAAATCCAAAACACAGTCCCATACCAGGTACTATGAAGAAAATTATCACAGCCAAAACCAGTACACTTTTCAAATTATTTTTTCAACAAAAGCTGATTTCCTAGCAGTGGACTAGAGCTTTTGCCTTATCATAACTAGCAGGTCCTCCTTAAATTCTTACCATAAATTTTTATTACATGCTCACTTTACAGAATCATGTGTGGGTAGATGTCACACTGCACAACACTACACTTCCACCATTGGCTATCAAAAACCCAGAGTGCCTGGGGCTTCTCCACCAACTGGACAAAAGCAAAGACACCTGGATTCAGCACTACTGCATTCTGAAGGATGGCTGTTTGTATTTTTATGCCACTCTCCGGTCTACACCTGCCCAAGGTAAGGACAGCTGCTGGATTCCAATTGATTGTTAAAGGGTAAATGTTTCATTGCATTTTCCAAATAGAACTTTCACCATTAATGGCTGTTTCTTCTTAGTAAATTCACTCTGTTTCGTGAAGGTGAGTGAAGGACAACCAGTGTCAGCCTCCTTTCATAAAATAGCCACTTCATTCCGCCCAGCATCTTCTTTCCTTTTCATCCCACAGTCTGCATTTTTCTTTCTGAAATGGAGGCAATCCGGATCTGAGCGCTTTACCTCAGGAGCAAGTGTCAGAGACAAGATCCACCCTCCCAAAGTACTTTACAGTGATTGAGCCAGTTCAACTGACATCAGTCTGATGAAACCTTGTCAACTGTGGTGTGTTGGGGAGCATTCTCAGAGGGAGGGACAGCATAAACTCAGAGTTTCACTGCAACTACAAGGTTTCCACATGGCCTTGGCAAAGCTAGTCAACACAGCAACAGGCAGAATGTCCCTGCACGAGCAGAGGCTGGTGGTCCAGGGTGTGGGCATGGTCAGGGGCAGCTGAAGATCCCATCTAACTGGTCTACCCATAATAGAACTGGGTGTCCCCTCTCTGAAAGCAGACACGTGAGGCTACCTGGGTCAACTGCACGTATAGAGGAGCTGAAATTCAGGCAGTGAGGAGAACTTGCAAGCACAACTCTATTTTACATATAAAACTCCGTTGAACGCACAGTACAAGTCATCTAAAAATCCACCTTGCAAGAATTGTTGGTATGCTTGTAATTGGCACTAATTTCATAAATGGTGTCTGCAATATATATGATGCATGCTATTTTATTCTGTTTAGGTGGCCTTTACCTCCAAGGTTATACTGTGAGTGAACAGTCGCTGGGCTCCAAGAGGTCTGTAATTGAGCTCAAACCTCCCTCTGAAGAATTTAAAACTTTCTACTTATGTGCAGAGAATGTAAATGAAAACAAAAGGTAAACCAAATTTTCCATACACACACACAATTTTATTTGCTAGTCTTTGGGAAAGCAGGAGCACTGTAGTTTGGGAAGATCTAGTGTCAACTTTTCATTCTGTTTCACTTGTTCCCCCAGGTTTCCCTTTGCTTGTAGGTTTAGTCAAACTGCAGTACAGCATGCTGGCACATGTGAGTCATCTGCTATTGTCAGTGCTACAGGTACAGCAAGGCTAGCTTGCAGAGATTCAGAGGGAAACCTGAATAAGGTGTTTTTCACAATGATGTGTGGGTGTTTACAGTAAACAGAAAAGCTATGGTGCCTCTCACTAGAGAAAATGGAAAGTATATCCTTCTCATTCCCAAGAATAATTTACTTCCAACCATCAGACCGTTAGAAATAAAAAAGAAAATTGGCCTATGAAGTCATGTTCTGAAGGTGAATTCCCTCATCATAATCCAGCCAAATCCCAATTCTTTCAGTGAGTGTTCGTCTTGTCTACAGCCTACTAATGAAATGATATGGGGTTTAATTTAATGAACAAACGACAAAGCTTTTCAGTATGTTGGAAATCTGTGTTAAGATATGTTGTTGTTATAGTCAACTCCTCCAACTCCTGTGCCTCTCCAGTCCACTTACATACTGTGTACATAGTAACACAGCTGTAAAAACACCATTTATAAAAGGTGTGTTTCAAAGAATATAAAAATGCATGTGTAACATTTGATCAGGGACAGTTGTTGGTCTTTCGTTTCTTCTAGGTGGATTACAGCTTTGAAAGCTTCAATTAATAAATGGTTACCCCTACACCAAGCAATCCAAGATTTTATGAACAGACCACTGGAGGAGACAAGAATGTGAGAAGAAAGTTTGTTTTCTCCCCTCAGTTTCTGTTTTCCATTAAAAGTTCCATGCTATGTCTTATGATTCATCGCAAAAGATACGCTAGCAGCAGCTAATCTTTAGCATTGCCATACATTCAGAACTTTTATAAACATTAGTAAATAAACATAAAGCAATGCTTCCTTCTTTGTGGCTGTCTCTATTTTGCATTTCTACTTCAGCTCAGACCATTCATAAGGTCTGCTTTATAGCAGTGAACAGACATCAACACTCATCTGATGCAGCGAAAAGAGAAAGCACTGTATTTCAACATATATTTTCTACTTCTAGATGGTTTATATCTGTAGCCTTTGCAAAAACTTCTGCTTTTACATCCAGAAATTTTGTATGTGGATTTTGCCTCTAAGTTTCTATATGGCATGAGGCTGAAGGTTGGGGCAGGCTGGGCACACTGGAAGGTTAGCAGCTACATACATATTACAGCACACCTGGAGGAACAGAATAGATTTGTATGATTCAGATGAATACTTTTGTTCTGGTACATTCTAGCTTAACATAAGTTCTAATTTTACAGTAATTTTGATTTGGCCATATGCCATCACAGCACAGCAAAGTTGTGGAGAGAAATCAATTCATGAATTAAAGGCACTGTTTCCTCCAAAGTTAGAGGTAAAGAGACAGAACCCTAAATCTTCATCAGGCATAGCAGGGTTAGACATCTGTGGTTATTACAGCCAGTCATGTAGATAGGTCTTGTCATTATTCTGCAACATTAAAATAATTCCTTCCACGAATAAATCTGGGTATTCAGTTTTCAAGCTTCCCAAAATATTAACTCAATAAAGTAGCAAAGGCTAGTTCCATTTATTTATTGAAGCTGTGGGCTAACTAAATATCTCATCCTAAAAAATTTACAATTTAATTCTGCAGCAAGGTACAGAAGGCAAAAGAAAACACACCCAACATGGACAAAAGATTTTCTAACAAAGCCTGTGATACTTGGTCTTCTTATCACAGTCCATAGACCTTAAGATCGTTTGAACACACCAGAACCTCAACTACTCGCTTGCTCTTTTTAGTAGCCTGGAAAATATTACATATATATAATAAAAAGGTAGAAGCACGTGGTGCTCCCCCAATCACCACAAATGTATTTTTTAGACCAATTCATTAGCTTTAGATATTCAAAGCAATAGAAAGCTGTTAAACAGCTGAAATGGTTTCCTTCAGTGATTTGAGTTATTTAGGTCAAAAATGAGAATGGTTAGTTAAACAGTGCAAGCAATTTTCTGGAAACTGAAAACAGGCACCCAACCCCAAATATGTTAATGCCCTTGCTTCATATAAATCTGTGCTCTGATATAAAATATATAGCTGAATCTGAAAACAAAGTCTTCACAGTCATATTCTGCATTTATTGCTAGTATTTTGAAATTTTCGTTTTCAGAAATAAAATTCATATTTCTGCTACAACTCTGAGAAAAAGTAATGAAGTAGGTATGAATTACTTAATTTCCTTCTTACTCTTTTCCACACTGGAGAAAATAAGACATACGGGCCAAGTACAAATGCTGTCGATTTGAGATTAGTAACATTTCATAAGGAATAGTTATCCAATTTAGAGTGACAGTTCAGAGCTAAGAAGCAGAAAAACAGGCATTAGGATAAACAAATGCAAACATAATGAAACACAAGTGTGTTTCCCAGTTTGACATTTCGAATACAAACAAACAAACAAAAAACCCAAACAACTAAAACCACCACCACCACCCAAACCCCAGATACTTAAATGAGCAGAGTTGGGTCTCTAAAACACCAAAAGTGTAAACAGAAATGCTTGGTTTTGTAAAAAATACTTCAATAGTAGTTAACTGAAACACTTCTGGTGATGCCAAGAGTATCAACAGAAAACGTGAATTTGTGCACTTAAAGAGCATTAAACAAAAATGTCCAAGGACATACTGGTCTTGCACCATAATGCTGTGATTTGTTGTTGATGCATCCTATCTCCACTTGAAGCAATAAACTGCAAAAACTGTGGCAGCTTAGCTGTTTTTACCCCTAGGTTCTTGCTGCAATCCTCACTTGAAGAATACATTTTAAAATGTCACATTTAGTGATCCAGAAGAATTGTGTGATAATTCCTCATTTTCTCTCATGCAAAGTCAGTTGTCATAGTTTAAATGACTGCTGACAGCTTTACCTTTATCTTCACATGAAAAAGCGTTGGGATAAGAGTGAGAAAAATATTTCCACAGGGAAAACTCTAATTCCACCCTGAGAAATGGAAGTCTTTCTTGGCCTTCCCATGGGTCTAAGAAAGAAATACACACTTTGCTTGAAAGAACATGAAGTAGAATGTTACTTTTTCCAGTCTTCAAGTTGTTTCAGTAATTTCAGTAATTGTCTTTATACTTACAACAATTCAGATGGGAACTCAAGAAAGTAGGTTGGAAATATTTCTGAAGAATCATGTAAAGAAATTTCCTAGAAATTAGACACATTTTAGATAATATAATTTAAAAACAAAATGAAAAAGAAATAACAACAACAACAACAAAACCACTCAGAGGTACGAATTTTGCTATGAAATAGAATTTTGAGTTAGCCAGCAAAGAAATAGTGCACAGCCATGACATCCCCAAATCTAGATTTCTCCAAAGGATGAGGCAATTTAGACTTAAAACTTTACATAAAGTTCCCCTTGGGAACCTAGGTTTTATTCCCATTTTGGTTTTTGTTGGAATTCCTTCAAAAGAAAATATGGAAGGCGAAAGTGTGGTAAGCTGTGTCTCATGTCAGTGAGGGATCAGCACAGCAGTGCAATCACTGCACTGCCAGTATCTCACTATGGCTATATTGTTTGCATTGAAGACTTCATATTTATTGCCAGAGAAACCCACACTCAAGTTTTTCCTTTCACTGCCTGGAAAAAGATAACTGTATTGAAACCAGAAAGCTTCCATTAGCAGAGTATGATACTCCACTGAGAAGAAATTGGGTCATGTACTTGAAGCATGATTTATTCAGATGTTTTGCTGCACTCCAAATGGTTTTTCAGGAAATATGTACAAGGTTCTGCAGAGGGAAAGCCGCAAAAGGTCACCAAGGCATTTTCCACAAAGTGCTGAGTTATTTAGCAGGAAACACTTTGAGTCCACAAAAACATTTTTACAAAGTGTGTAATTCCCTTTTGTAATGTGTTTCTGAAGGATAAAGGTGTTGGGGTTACTTTTTCACCTTCTTTCTCCCAGACCTCAGAATCTCTTTCAAAAGAGCTGAAAATAATTTTAGTGGAAAATATGTTGTAATTTTCTGGAGTTAATCCATCTTTCAAACGCAGCAATGATGAGATACACATTAGCTAAAGCCAAAACATTGCAACACTCTAGGACAGATATCTGTCAGCCTAGTACCCAGACTTCACCGACACATGGACACTTATGCCCATTCTCTCCAATGGCTTTGCACCTATTCACAAGATGCCATGCTAATTTTATCTGAGCAGAGGGGATGGATTTCAGCAGTTTGACTTCTCTTATTCAAGATGATAGTCTCAAGGGCAGTTTATGCCAGCTGAGCCGGATACTCCAAAACAAAAAAAAACCCCACATGCTGACAGAGCCAGGAAATGCTTTCATTTTTCTGGTAGGAAAATGTTGCTTTCATCTAAAGGTTTCATCATTTAGGAGAAGGTCTTCTGTTAATGAAATTCCCTGGGCATTTTGGCCTAAGGCCCATACCATGCCAGAAGCCAGGTCTTTGATGCTTCTTTACAACTGCACTTTACATTGAAAGTGTTATTATTTGCCAGGATCAGCTAGCACAGCTAATGATTTTCCTATGAGGAAATCTGGCATTATGCATGTGTTGGTCAAATCACATAGAGCAAAAAGATCAATTGCTAGTGGCCCAGTGAACTAGGCACTGAAAAAATGATCCTAAGAGAGGTAAACCTTAATTAAGTAAATGTCCTGAAATTGCTTCTCCAAATAAGCAATTGCCATTACTGCTGCAAAGATGGTTTTGAAACACAAATTGAACCACTAATTGGAGATGAGGTAGTATGTTCATGAAATAAAAACCGTGGTTATGGAAGGGTATGTCTCTAAGTGCCTATCTATAGCACACAAGGGAGCAGGCATCAAAGCCAGTAATAACTCACTACTAGAAGTAGCAGCAAGCCAGCACAAGGTTATACGACTGCTGAAAGGAAGGCCCAGTGTGCCTCAGTACAGCACCGCACGAAAGAGCCAGCACTTCAACTGGTACCTTGTGTTTCTGTGTAAGATGAGAGATACCACAGGTTGTGGTTCACAAACAAGTTTGAAAAACAGCCTCAATTTTGCCGACAAAACAGACCTCACCCTAGGGAGATTGGAAAGCAACCTAATGAGGGAAAGGATTGAAGAGGTAAGAGGGACCAGAAAAAGGTTTCCAAGCTCAATCTGCAAGAACAAAAGAAGCAGCCCCAGCAGAAACTGCATTTGTTCTAATCTACTGCCAAAAAGACAGTGTGAATGCTAGAATGAAAAATAGCCCAGATAAAAACTACAGTACGAAGGCAGAAGGAAAAAAAAAATTAAATTAGGCAGTCACAACTAACAAAATAAGGAGCAGCAGTACACAGATTGACTATGGATACACAGACATGCAGTGAAAGGAGAGGATGTAGTTATACAAGGAGTAGGAAAATCTGCCCTAGTTTGACTTTATATATTACCAGACAGAAGACGAGATGGCATCCATCTCTGCACAGGTTGGAAATCATAACAAATACCCATAATCCCTGCAAAACTGAATACCAGCCTTCTGCATCTTCATGGCTGTAAATACTTGTGCTAGCAAAGCAAAAGTGTACATATTTATGTACGAGTCAGTCTTTCCCATGCATTCAGAATATACTCACTACAGCCAAGGCTGCTTATTTGCAGTTACTCTGTTAGATCATTAGGTCATTGTCAATTTTATCTGCAGTGCATGTCAAATACAGCATAATCCCAACACTATCAGTAGGCAGTAATAACTGAGTGGAGAAATATGGCCAGATGCTTGTTAAAATCATCCTAAGGGACCATCTGTGTGAAGAAGTGTAGGCTGTAAGTGCAACAGGAAAGTGAATGGAAATGCTGCCACTTTGAGCTGGTGGCAATGGGTGGATGTGTAGGAGTTCCACCCACAGCAGGGCAGTGCAGGCAAGGTAATGCCACAGAATACATTCAAGGTGAAAGAAGAGTAAGAACAGTCACCTCTCTGTCAAGCAGAAAAATAATTCAGACCAAAGATCTTGATTTGAACCAAGGACCCTCATCGAATGGGCAAAGTGGAGTCGGCAAGAGACCTTTCTGTCCTCACAGAAGCACAAAT
>NW_009923990.1:0-40589 GCF_000696875.1 Nestor notabilis | reverse complement strand
AATGCCAGAAGAGTCATCACATAAAGAACCCTTACAGAGAGCTTTACAAGGATGGTGTGCAACAGACTCTGAAAAACTAAAACCCTTAAGTTATTGTGTAGTACCACAAAAAGAAGAATTTAGTAAAGGCACTATTTTGTGTGAAGGGGAACAAAACATGCCCCTGGAACTCTAAGAGCAGACATCTCAAGATGCGTGTGCTTCCCACACATATTGAATCCTGCTCACAACAAGTAAGGGGGTATATCTAGTAACCATCTGTAAGACCAGCTGAGAGTACTTACCTGTAGAGTGTAAGGAATGTATGGAGATGGGTATTAGAAAGACTGTAATAATAGAAGACAGAGCAGTTAATTCAATCCAAACCAAATTTTAGGGATAGTCAATAGTAAAGGTGTTCTCATTTTCCCATCTTTCAAGTAGAGATATTGCTGCCTTTTGTCTGTCTAATCCATTTCTGTTTTATGCTGTTTGGAGCATAGAATCTGCTTATATACACAAAAAGACTCTAATATGAAAGATATATTTGTACTGCATAACATCCTAAGACAACAAAGAGAAAAAGAGAGAAAATGAAAATTAGGATGTGTTTATATCACAGACAGTATCTCCTCACATTGCCTAGCAAAAAAAATTTCTAAGATTAAACTAAAATTAACATACAAATTAACTAAAAAAACCTTCCTACACTTAAAAAAGAAAAAAAAAAAAGGAAAGAAAGGTCTGCTCCTGAAGACATTTAAAAACATATTCTGACATTCAGATAACAGCACGGTACAGATGAATAGCATCCTTTGTTACAGGAGGCCATGCAGCTTTCATAGAAAACTTCCTTTGACATCGTTTGGGCATGAAATTTCAGGGCTTGTTATCAGCTACTGATATCTGGCAGGAGCACAGCTCCAGCTTCAGAGATTTCAGGTCAGGGTAGTGTATTAAAAAATAGTGTCAAAAGTCATGTTTCTATTTTGTTTAACCTTTCTCTCTTTTCATCTTCTTGTTTTGTCAGTTAGTAGAATGAAGCAGATATTGTATTGTAGAAGGACTTTTATACAGAACATTGAATTCAAGTTCACATAGCAATTACATATTATATTTTTCTATTTTTATCTGCCAGAGTCTTGAGCTGTGAAGGGGAGGCCACTGCATTGCCTGAGAACTGGACATTTGGAAAAGTGAAGGCATTATTATTATTATTATTATTATTATTATTATTATATGCTGTTATGTGTATCACAATAGTAATCACAATATGATAATTCTTCTCCAGCAGTATAAGAGCCTATAACTGCTAAACTGACTGTGATCCATGAAGAATAGCCAGGTAACAGCTTTGAAGAAGCACTGATTTCTTAGCTCAAGTGGTAAAATCCATCTAACTATGCAAAAGGATTTATGGATATACACTGCACAGGATGCTCCCATACTGTCCAAAGCCTACTCCGTACAAGCTAGCTTGGCTAGCCAGAGCCACGTAGCTTGGTTTGTGCTGTGGCTGTGCTACCAGGTGACAAGCTTGCTTGGATATATTTCAATAGTGTTGATAAGAATTGAAAGTTTGTAAAATGTATTTTCTTTGTGCAGTGGATTATAGCCCACTATAAACAGATGCTAAATGTATTTCCTGTTAACAGAAAAAAAGGTGGTCTCCTTTAAAACAGGTTTAAGATGCTACATCTAGAAAATCAATAAATGAGATTCTTTCATTAAAAAAAAAAAAGAAAAAAAACCAAAACCAAACCACAGCACAGTTATTAAACCTGTTACGAAGCATTGTAGTGACAACTGACAGGCAGTAAAAAGAAAACTTGTCAGTAAAAACAAATTGTTCAATAACCAAGGTTCATAAGGGCAGTGGGAAAAAGCACAAGGGAGAATTCCTTGAGCTGTAGATGTTAATGCATTATAGGCAAAATCTCCCATTCCTTGGCTCACAGGAGGAATGAGAGACGAAGAACTGGAAGTAAGTGTAAGTAATTGTGGAATTTAATCCTGGATATATAAAGTTATCACATTCATCAACATTATGGAACATTATATACATCGAGAGAACAGGTGGAAAGACTAAATGGTATAAAATCTTGGAATGACTGATAAAGACATATCCAGACACATTTCTAACCAAATTTCTTTATATGTGCAGATAAGAGTAAACTGCTATTAAAAACATCCTATATTTTATAGTTGTTTTGATTGAGGTTTGACCAAGGCTGTTTAAAATATTCATATTTGACATTATACATGCACATGTGCAACAGACACTCAGGAAAGATTGTACTGCTGTCACTACCTTTAGTTCTAACCTTATTCAGGTCACCCTATACCCTGTGGGTCAGTGCTGTTTACTGTCTAGTAGCTCAGACATGATTGTCTCTGGAGATAGCTGCCCAGAAAGAGCCTTTCGACAGAACAAAAACTCTCTGCCAAGAAACCCCCAAGGGAATATTTCGAAGATCTCCATGCTAGCTGCTGAGAGGATAAAAATGTGTAATAATAGAACACTGGACCACTCCTAATTGAAAGCGTGAATTTGTTTGGTTTCAGTTTATTTGCTCATTTGTTTGCGATGCAAACTGGCATTCTTACAAAAGCAGTGAAGCCAGAAATTCCGGTTCAAAGATGCACAGCTTGATAGAATTGCATAGGGAGAGCTTTTCTTTTTCTGCCCCTCTGCAGCTTCAGTCTAATTGCTGTATCTGTGGAAGAACAAAGAGCAGAAATATCCATACATATCCACAGAGTGCAGCTGCTTGCCCTTTAACATCTTGTAAATGGCACTGCAATGAAAAATAAAGCTCTCACATTGGAGGAGGTAAGACTGCAATGTAAAGTAAGGAGAGTATTGGGGTTGGTCGCTGAAGAAGTATTCAGCAGTGACAAGTAATGTAGTGTAATCAGTGAAGTTCAGAGGAAAAGAAATTTTAAAGCATTTCCTTACAGAATGCTGCAACGTTTTATACGTACTAGTGCTCACCTAGCCAAATCATAAAAGGTGTCCTAAAACACTGAAGGGGCTCTCAAACTGCACTTACAGGCTGACAGGAGGAGTAATTTCTTTCCTAAACTGATTTATTGTTGTTATTCATGACCAACAGACATTATAATTATTTAAACATTTATTTGAAATTTGAAAGCTTTTAAAAATCCTTCATGCTAATTCAGAGTGGGGGAACACAGTGTGGTTTGACTTACCAGCTGTGAAAAAAATCTTACTAAAAGCCCATTCTGCCAGGGGTCTTTTTCTCAGGGTCACTATTCATAATAGTGGTCATAGAGTATCTCATGTATCATATTCACCAAAATCATACTTTTTGTCTGCATTAGCATCAGGAATAGCTTTTTGTTTTAACTGTGCATAGACTCACTACTTTTGCTGCTTTTTTCCCCTTCACATGACTTTTCTTCCTATTACTTACTTATTCTCCTGCAAGGGAAAATTAGAAAGGAGTAAGTACTAAATCATACCTTAAAATAACTTATTCCTATATAAATTAAACCACTCATGAGCATCTCCATGGAATTTTTTTTCTGGGGGTTCTAAGCAGCAGCAATTCAACATTTTTCTCTTAAGTGTGCAGGAAAAGGATTCACCTCAGAGGTGAAAAAGTTTTCAAGGCAGATGTGGGGCATGTACAATGAATGACAGAGAAGAAGTAGTTCATGAAAATGCATTCAGATGGTAAGACAGGAACAAATAACTTCAAGCAGCAAAAGCAGCTAAAGTCAGCTACATGCTAAAAACAAGAAGCATGATAGTTTCCACAGACTGAACAGTTCTAGCTAGGGTGCCAGTCTTAAAGGGATTATATACTGCCTGGACACATACTGTGTACATAGAACCTCACACACAGCTTTGAGAGAGAAATCTAAATGTAGGCTTTATCACCATTAAGGGAAACAACTGTACGTCAGCTTCAAAGAGTACAAAGGATTTGGTATTCAAAGGGGGTATTCAAAGAAGCGAAGGTACCTTACAGGTGCAGTAAGAAGTCTCTCAACAAGTCAGCTTTAAATTTTCAGCCTTCTGGCCCCAGTAGCACCTCCACCTTCCTTTGGTGTCCCCATATGTGAACAACAAACTGCTCTGGCCCCTTGTGCTGAAAGATCAAGTAAGAAAGTGTGAGGAGGAAGCAATTGTTAGTGGATTTATATAGCCACTTCACTAGGGCCAGGCTTAGACCAACATGTTCCTCCATGATCTCTTTTTAATCAAATAGCTACTGGTGACAATTAAAGGAGTGCCGTAAATATGTGTGAGGAAGCTGCTGCATTGGCCAACAGACTGAACTGTCAGAATTAAAACCATGAAATATTGACTGGAGCTATAATAGCTTTGTATCTATGGTGGATCAAGGGCAGAAAAGGTACCGTGACACTGCCGCAGCCTTCAGTAACATGCATATGATTCACAAACCCAGATTAATGTGTTTTCTGTGACACACATTGCTTCAGCCTACAGCAAAGATCAAATAAAAAAGGGAGAGGACAGACACCCAAATAAAACAAGGAAGCAAAATTACAGATGAGGCAAATAAATTAGAACAGCTCCTTGGAGAAAATTAATTTTAAGGGATTCAGTGATGACTAGGACACATGGTGGATGCAGGGACCCATCCCAGGCAAAGGGACTGCATAAAAGAAAGCACCACCAAAAACTACCGGGAGACCAAGATGGGTGTCAAAATGGAAGGAGTGTCAGGAGCAGAGAGACACCAAGGAATAGAAGCAAAACAAAAGTAAACGGAGAATTTGTAGAGTTCAGGGAAGCACGGTACAAGCGAAGTATAATGCCAGGGAAGACACACAAGAAGGTGGTAGCGTAGGCCAAGCTGCAGAATGTGAGAACTTTAGCAAAGCCGCTGTCTCACATGGACTGTGGGAGTGTGAGCAAATAACTATTGCATGCACAGCAAAGACATCTTTAAATGCTTCAGGCAGAGAAGTGGGAGGGAAACATCCTGTTTTGACAAATTCTCCTTCCTTGATACAAACTATTATCTTTGTGTAACGGTGGATATCACTAAAACCTGAAGGTACTGGTAACCTAGAAAGTCTTTTCAAATATTCCACTGTACAGCAACTCTGGAAAGATAGCCATTAAGACTGTAACCTATTTAACTTAAATAGGTTAGCTCACTTAAGTAGTGTCTCACAGAATGAGTACTTGAATTCTGGTTTCATCTTCTAGATGACCTTGGAGTGTCAGTGTGAATACATGAAGCTGACAACAGGCTACATGCTGCAGACTGAACTGTTGCAGCAAGCCTGGTAAAAGCATATGGCTTTTATAAGTCATTTTTCTACCCATCTTTCTCTCCTGATAGTCTTTGGTAGTACCATTATAATAATCTACACAGCAGTAGTATTCCCAGTCATTCAGATCTTTAAATCATGTCTGCGTACACTTTTGCCTTCCTTGCTTGTAGAGATCATTAGGAAATGCTTAACTGTGATACCTCAGTTCTACAGATTATGTCTGGTGCTACCTCATTCCCCTGAGGTCCCTCTCAAAACAAAAAGTTTGTGTTGTGTGTTTGTGTTGTGTGTCCTTCTTGAGAGTGAAACACAAGATGTTACCCTTTTAAACAAGTAAACAGAAAGGGGTGTGAAATGTTAAAGAGTTTCTGTATCAGTCATGTCACTAGAAAGCTTTTCCTGGCCCTCGTAAAATTTTATATTAAATGCATTTCGTCAAACAGACAGTGCAGTTGTACCTATTCCTATAGCTGTATACCTATATAGGTAACTACCTATGCACATACCTGTTATTAAAGGCAGCAGAAAACAGTTAATCTGGGCTTCATGGTGAAGCTGAAACCAAGCTAGTGAAATTCAACAAGAAAGCCATGTTATACACTCTAGTGATAGGCAACATTTCACTTTACATCTTGTAACCAGAAATACCAGACTGCAATCAGGGAACACTCCTTACTCAACCTTCTTCTTCAAAAGAAATCAGCACTAAAATCCCAAATGTTAAAGCGCAGAGATTTTGATGGTGTCCTGCAGGGGAAACATCAGGGGCAGGAGAATGTGAAAGTAAAACTAGGCCAAAACTACCTATCATTCATGCACAATTCAAAATGCAGACAGAATTCCCTAGCCACTGAAAGTTTCTTGGGCTTCATGATCCATGCAGCTGACCTCATACTACAGGGCTACATTGTCCCTGTATGCTTTCCAGCAGAACGCTTGAGTGCAGATCTCACTTAACAGTCTGGCAGACACAGAAGAGAATTACAGGAAGCATAGAAAAAAATCTAATTACAGCCCAAAAATTCAAGGCAATTAGGCTCTTCCACAGTGTGCTGAAATCATCCTCGTTTTCCATGACCTTTTCAAAGGTCACCCTTCTTCCCTGCAAATTAAATGAGTTATAACTAGTTTAGATGAAGTGTCTCACCTTAGACTTGGATTTATAGCATTAGTAGAGATATGAGAGATTAGAGGTGTTCCCTGTCAATATTCTTTAAGAGGAAATCCAAAATTTCCTTTCTTCTGAAACAAGGGCTAACATAATCTAGTTCAAGGCAGTATACTTTCTATACATGACCCAGAAATATGTGATAGATTTTAATGCTCTTCAAATCAGACACAATATATACTTACACTGACATCATTTTAATTCTGATTAAAAGTTTCCGACAATATTTCCTTTCCAACTTTGCCTTCCTTCCAGTGTACACAATGCACGTATCATTCAAATACGACTATCTTAATTAATTTTCATGTTGATTTTGTGTGTGTGTCTGTGTTAAATTGGTGAGGCAAGAAGCATGGAAGGAAACAAAATTGAGAATGGGAGAAGCTAAACACCTCCCGTTTCAAAAAAAGATCTTCAATTTACATAGCTCCTTATCACACCAAAACACTCTTGTGCAACAGCATCATCAGTGATAAGAGGAGCACAATACATAACAGATTGGGGGTTTTGGGGCTCTAGTGAGCTTATGGCCAGTACTTTCTCTTGTTCAAGTTCTTGCCAAACAAGCAATGGCTACTTTAAAGATATGTGTGGCAGACACTTAAAGCCAGGTTTTCAGAGTGCTGAATACCCACTCAAGCAGGAATCAACAGGGCCTGCACGCACTTGGTCTCTCTAAAAAGCAGAGCTGTAAATTTCAGTAGATTTTCCTCACTGTGCTATTATAACAAGCTAAAGTAGGTCACAGTTTGTACTTATATTGTCAGTGATCTTATATGCTATTTTTGGTCTTGGTATAACATTTTTTTAATCCAAAAAGCTGAATTTACTGCAGTTGACACAGAGAACGTATATGCATATTATATGTTTATGTATATATTGAATATATACAAAAAATAATTAAAAAGAGCCATAAATATTCTTTTTAATATATATAACCTTGCTGGAATATACATATTCCTCATAGAGAGCTTAGTTATCATATACCCAAAGTTTTATTTATTCTCATGAAATATAGAAAACTGATAATGAACTAAACATAGATCCTGACCAAAGCTAGACTGGCTCTTTTCAAAATACAGCTCTTGTCCTTGTAGGTATGAATTCTGTATAGTGGCTGAGATAGGCTGCTGTTAGTACAGCCTGTTCATCAGGGCACTTGCAACTGTGAAATGTTGCTTTTTGTATGGAGAGATATCAGTAAAAGTGTCATGAACAAATTCAGTCAAATGCTGTCTCACTTATGCCTGGGGGACTAGAGATAGTAAAATGCAATGCGAGTTTCTCACAAAAACTGCCAAGCCTTGGTGCACTAGACAAGTATCAGCTGCCTGTGCAGACAGTAAGCAGCAGATCTGAAGCCAAGACTGACAGTGGAACAAGATAGAATCATAGAATCCTAGAATTAGCTAGGTTGGAAAATACCTTTAAGATCATCAAGTCCAACGGTTACCCCTTAATTTAAGTATATTACTTGTAAAAAGTATGTATAAGCCACATCAACCTCACTTCTCACTCTTCAACATCTCCCCTCAAAAACGTCCCTTTTTTTTTCAAGAGCCCAATAGGCCCAGATGTCTGTATTCCTGCACCTACACTACCTCTTACTCCATCCAACGCACATAAACTGCATTTACGTTCTGATCTGGTAACATTGTCACTGTCGCCATGCACAGACAGATATAACTAGGCAGGATTTTTGTCATTGGGAAGATGCCACAGCACCTCAAACTGCCAAAGAGATGCTGAGAGCTGACGTTAGACGGGAAAGAATGAGAAGGAAAACTCTGACCTTTTTATAAGTAGATGAAGCTACAGAATTCAGTATGGCCAAGTTGAGCTTTTGCTCTCAGGTCAGTTCCAAAAAGCTCAGCACGTAGTAGGGCCCGAGATAAGACAAGGTTAGGAACATGAGAAAAATTAAAATCTGCAAAGGAGAGATGTTATGGCAGAGCTGGAAAATGTTAGTGCCAGGTCAGGATCAATAACAGAACCAGAGAGACGGAGAAAAACAATTTCATAGGGAGCACTAGTAGGTCAGAGTCAGGGAAGGGAGGAGCAATTTCAGGACATGGTCAGTGAGTCCAGGAAGAAGTTCAGCCCGTGCCACTGCAGCTTACATGCACAGAGTTATGCAAGCTGATGTGAGAACAGCGTAACAGTAAACATCTTGTTGTTCTGGCAACACTAGATGCTGTTTTTATCCACAGGAATTAAAACACTGGCAAAGTATGACAGATCTTGATGGACCAGAACTTTACTTGCTGGTGCCCACAGGTCATTAATAGCTGAAGAACATCTAAGCAGGGCTCAAATGCCTTCACTAGTGATCTTAACCAGTCAAGAGCTTGGTCACCGCCAGCCTGTATCATTTTGCTGTCAATCTCACAGCTACCATGTGGCCTAGCACGTGTCTCTCAAGTCACTATGTTCCCAGTTCAGAAGGGGATGCAATGTCACGTGAGTTACTTTCCTGTTGTCTCCCAATTAGGAGTACAGACCACAGAACTGCACTGTCAATGCTTCCCACACACAGGTTACATGGTGAGGAGGTGCAGCAGGAGCATCTTCCCTGCACCTAGAAAAGCTGTCAAGCTACCCTTCCTTACCATGCATCCCACCAAAAGGCTGGCAGTGGCTTTCTCAAGTTTGCCCTGGGAGCAGCGAAGCTGTAACTGGTTAAACTGGCTGTTGTGGGCTGCACTAGTGTGCTTGCTTAGGCATTCAGACACCGCATAGCAACACAGCTATGATGTCAATGCAAAAAATCTATGCCCAGGGCACAAAAGCAAAGGTCATGGCCCCCGGGTGGTGACTTCTTGTTTCTGGAGAAAGGAGAAGATGTTAAATTCAATGGTAAATCTTCCTTCCATTTTAGACCAACAGAGAAAAGACTTCAGTTATGAAGACCACACTTCTGCACCTAATGGTACCTGACACTGACCTACCTGTGATGTACTTTGAGACCAGAATTACGTATTGTAGGTCAGATAAAGCTTTCCACACTTCTCTGCAGGTCTTCTGTTTTGTACTTCTTTTTCTGTTTGTTGTTATGATTAAAGGCAGAAAAATCCTGGTACATGCAAGAGCATAAGTTTGTGTGAAATCTACCTAATTAATTGCTTGAATAATTGTAGGCAGAGTTGATGAGCACGACCAGAATAGATAGGAATTAAATCCAGGGTGAAGGGATTATGTTCTGAGGAAATCAGTGTTTCGTACGGATATATCTTTAGGCTTTGCAGCTATTATTTGTGGAATGTATTTAAAATAAATCATTCACAATGTGTTCACATTTAACTCTCAAAGATTTCATGAAAACATTCAGCTCAGGAGACTGGACAGGTTGTAAGTTTCCTTTCCATGCAAACCACAGTTGTGTATTAGACCCAGACAGGCGGTGACCTTTGCTAAGCGCTTCATTATTGCTAGCTGTTCTGAGATCAAAGTGAAGTGAAATCAGTTTTTCATGAACGTTGTTCCTTTCCTTCATGACTGTAGTTCATGGTGTTCATGGAATTATGCATGAAAAGACAGGCTGAACAATCCCAGCCCCAAGGAACTGGCCTCTCCTGAATAAGACATTTTGAAATGTAACATCACCTTTCTTGCAGACAGGTGAAGAAGAAAGAGATTAATGCAGCATGTTGCTGGCCCATCCTAGTAGTGAACTAAACTAGTTTCTGCTCAGCTGTACTGCTCACTTGTACTCAGCAAGTAAGGAATGAATCCCAGAATCTTTATATTGCAAAATCACTGACTGCAGAGGTCACAGTATGCCTGGCAATACACAGAGAAACAAAGACAATTCCTCTACCCCTTTATTCTGGCAACATACACAAAGACCGGGTAGCAGTTTAAGTTTCACCCAGCAAACGTGACTTTTCCCTAATGAACAGTTTTTATTCTAAGATCTTTATCGCACTGGTCTGAACACATTCTGTTACAGGCAAATTAAGTAAAATATTTTGTGATTTTAACATCCATCTTTTAGAAACACTTTTTTCAGAACACAAAATGTTTGCCATGTCCCAGTTCTTGTGTCTTCTATCTTTCTCTGATGATTTATGGATTTCCCATTAAAATTGGCAACCAAGCATCTCATGTCATGTTCTGAAATAGGAGGATGTTACACTATTTTAGTAAAAACTTTGTGTTGAGTAATACATTTTTAAGTATTATGGGGAATATTTTAACATAAAAATCACACCTGCTGTACCCAGTTCTCTATAAGGGGCCATATCTGCAAATAAGTTTTCAGCTACAAAAGTGGAAAAATCTTTACAGATGTCAGCAGTTAACTCTAGGTTTGTTAGAACTAGATTAAGGACAAATTCTGCAGTGAAACAGTATATAAAACTCTTAGAGGTAAATGGACAATCATTTCTTATTTAATGTCAAGTGTCCCCACACTAACAGCAAAACAGGCAAATAAAGAACTCTAAAATGCCAAGAAACATAGTGGAAAATGAAAATGTCAAAAGAGAAGTAATTAACTCTGAGGGAAGAGATCTCTTCCTTCATTTGCACTTTCATCCAAAGGGTTCAAGAAGGAAGAAAGCTATTTTAATCCAGAATTCTCATTCCTCTTAAAAATTAAAATGAAATAATACCAAAAAAAGAAAAAAAAAAAAAAAAAGAAAAATCAAGAAGGTGAATAGAGATGTAACAAGAAGAAAAGAAAAGAAGACTTCTTTTAGAAAACAACTCCCTGGACTGTTGAGAGCTAAACTAAGAGCCCTGCAGGCTAGCTGAATCAACTGAGCAACTGAGGATGCTTTTTTTGGTCTTTAAATTGTAACTGCATTTCAGTTCTGTAAATTGAGAATTTAAGCCTTCTTACTTTTTGTCAGAAGAAACTTGTTAACATCTTAAATTAATATTTAGGGTAGCTTTAAGGGATTCCAAGGGGCACAAACAGAGCTTTTAAAAGAGAAGAACTGCTGTTACAGAAAAACATTGTGAAGAAGAGGGGACAACTCCCATTAATGACCACCATAGGCAGCACCTTACTGAAGATTAATTACAATTTCATGCCATCATACATTCGGAGGCTCTTAGACACATCTTCAAGACTATTAAAAAGGGAACCTATCCAAATGGAAAGCATTAATCATTTCTTCAAAAGCATAGAATCATAGAATCACAGACTGGTTTGGGTTGGAAGGGACCTTAAGATCATCCAGTTCCAACCCCCCTGCCATGGGCAGGGACACCTCATGCTAGACCATGTCACCCAAGGCTCTGTCCAACCTGCCCTTAAACACCGCCAGGGTTGGAGCGTTCACAGCTTCTCTGGGCAACCCATTCCAGTGCCTCACCACCCTCACTGTGAAGAACTTCTTCCTTACATCTAATCTAAACCTCCCGTGTTTAAGCTTGAACCCATTGTCCTTTGTCCTACCACTACAGTCCCTAATGAAGAGTCCCTCCCCAGCATCCTTGTAGGTCCCTTTCAGATACTGGAAGGCTGCTATGAGGTCTCCACGCAGTATAACAGTAGTTATTCCCTATATATATCATCATGATAATCCATCCCAGGTAAGATGCTTTGAAGTATTTTGTCCTTTTGAGAGCTTTATTCCTTTACATTTACTGTCACAGTCTGAAAAATATTATTTTTATGGTGACTATGTTTAGACACATTGTAGATACTAGCCAGACATTTCTCCATATTGTCTCAAAATGGATACAATCACCAGTAGTTCAGGCCACCTACATATTCATCAAATAGAGAAATTTTAAGAATTGACCTAAGAATGTATGGAAGAACTTCATTCACCCAGTCACATTTAAATTTCCACATCTGTCTTGGGTATTTCCATAATACATTTTATATTAAGGGTTTAGATCTTTTTCCTTACAAGATTACCTTCTCTGGGGGAATAAAATTCAGATTGTAAGTACATGCACTCCTATGCATGTGCCTGAATTCTTCCTCTTCAGCAGTTAGGACAGGTTCACTTGTATGCCAAATTTGCATCTGCTACTGTTAATGTCGGTCTGCTCCAGACCTCAAGCCCCAGAGTAGCTGACTATACAGGTGATAATAAATCACCTGTGATAAATCAGAGATTAACCAGATTGTTAGGCCAGGAAGGCATCACATCTCTGTTTGGCGATAGCACGATGATAAATTTCACAACCATTGAGGATGAAATGAATTAAACTACCTGAAAGGAGGTTGTAGCAAGGTGAGTGTTTGTCTCTTTCCCCAAGTAACAAGTGACAGGATGAGAAGAAATGGCCTCAAGCTGCACCGGGGAGGTTTAGATTGGATATTAGGACAGACTGCCCAGGGCAGTGCTGGAATCACTGTCCCTGGAGGTATTTAAAAGACATGTAGATGTGGCACTTTACAGTTTAGTGGTGGACTTGTCAGTGTTAGATTTATGGTTGGACTTCATGATCTTACAGGTTTTTTCCAACTTAGATGATCCAATGATTCTAAACGCTGGGCAAAAGACAACAGCCATAGGCCTCAATCACGCTGTGCGTGCACAAGAGCGATTCTAGGCTCCATAGACATATCCCAGTCTTTTCGACATGGCTGAAGGATTTTGTGTACACACCTGCATCAACAGGAAAAACAAACTTATTTAACCTCAGAGCAAACATATTTAGTTGACTATTTTTGCTTTCCATTATTTTTTATTTATTTCTAAGAGAGTCCTACTGTGTAGGAATTATTTCAGTTGACCTAGAAAAAGATTTTTCAACCAAACATTTAGTTTCCAAAATACATAGATCTAACTATGAAAAGTACTTTAAATATTCATTTGGATTTCAGGGTTTTGATTAAAAAATTATATTTAAAACAAAAAAAAGTCTTTACATTTTAATTTTTTGTTTGAATGCTCAATATTTAATTTATAAAACATATAAATGTTATCTAAAAAATTAAGAAATATTATCTGAGGTTAACATTTAATTCAATAAACTTTTTTTTTTGTCTAGTTTGTGGATTGTAAAGAAAATAAAGAATAGCCCTCTACTTGAATGATCCAGGAAGTGATTTATATCCAGAGTATTCAGTAATCTATAAATCTCACACTCACCTTTCTGTTTACTAAAATCTGAGAATATGCCTGTAAGATTATATTTTAATTCTTCCTCCCACTAACTGCTCCACTTGACTTTGATTTAAATCAGGTAGGAAAACCGCTGTTCTGGGGATTTGAATGAAAGCAGGCAATCCCTACCTAAACATTTACAGGCATAAAAGAACGCCTAGTAAAAAGCTTCACATTAGTTTAACCTTACCCCAAATCGTAACAAATGTGCAAGATTTTTTGAAACAAGCAAATCTGAAGATATGATTTTAAGCAGCCATAGCATATCTCAGCTTAGCTATAAATATAGCATTCATTAGTATCTATCTTCTGCCTGCAGACCCACACTCCAGCTGTGATGTTAACAAGGGACTTGAGTGGTCTGTGCCCAGTGAAACTCAAGTTCATTGCACACCTCCTTTGCTTTTCCCTTTTCCAGATGCCCCATTCCAGATGAATCTTCCAGACACTTCTTTCTGTTTGGGGAAATCCCCTGCAATTCCCACATGATGAGCTCCCTGCCAGGGTTCAAAGTTGGGGTTCAAAGTGCTCTGTTACCCCACTTTCACAAACCACTGTTCCCCATTTGATGCCCACTCCCATGTGACGGGCTCTGGCTACTTCCTCATTCTTTCAGGCATAACTTACTCCTGCCCTGCTCATGTTCTTTCCTGTTGCCAGGACTGTACTTGTCCCTCTCTTTCTAACTATTCTATATGTTGTTCACATATAAGTTTTCCATGTGTTTGCATTGCATATTTGGTGCCACACCAAAGGTATTGTTTTCTCCCACACATCCCTTCTTGCCGTTGCCTGAGCGAGGACTCCCGATGCACAGGACAACACGCTTCCTTCCCTGTGACAGATTTCTACTTGAGCAAAATCAACAGAGTTCTTTGTTGTGCCAACATTTCAGCATGGTGTCAGTGATCTTCTGGGCTGCAGATGACAACGAGAATGGGGAGCAGGTGGGCTGGTCAGGCACAGAGCATCACCCCAGTGCTGTTTTCTGACTCCTGCCAGTCTGCTGCCACGTGACACGCACATAAACAACCAAAAAAACCATCAGACTGACTGCACTGCAGGTCCTCAGCCCCTGGCCACAAAGCAGAACATGGCAGCTGGTATCTGGTATCTTACGCATTAGCAGGTATTCTCAGGTTCTGGGGAGCTAATTCAAAGATTGCAACTGCATAATAATGTGTTTTCTTTATATGGCAGCGGCCTGGAGTAAACTCATTTTTCAATGTGGACTTTTTCCCTCGTTATCAGGAACAACTACATCCTGACCAAAGACACTCCAACTTTGAAGCTCAATCCTGAGGTGTTTATTATCCAGGTAAGATGCAATTATGAAGAATTTAACAGAAAACTCAAGTTATAATTATACAGAGAACTCTAGTAATTACATCTTTGCAGACATAATTGTCCTAAAAATAATAGTGATATTCAGCTGGAAGAAATGCTAAATTGAAGCAGCCAAATTAGTTGTGGTTTTACAGATGATTAGTTGTGAGAGAAGGAGTAAATTTGAGCATACCATTTTATGCAATGTACCCAGTAAAGACACTATAACACTAAGCGTGAGTAATTACGCAGAGGTCTTAAGCAATAATTGATCAGGGAAATAATCTGAAAGATTACTGTGCTGTGGGAGAAAGAGTGACATTTATTACAAGATGAAATCATTCCTTTTGGCTGTTTTTAATGTAACTCAGTTCTTATTTACCATATGAGGATTTTAATTCTGTTCATGCATGTATCTTCTGTTTGTTAACAAAGAAATCAAAAAAGAAGTGTCACAACTGAGATGAGAAAGCATTATCAGGAAGCTGTTGAAAACAAAAATTCTAACTTCTGATATCTAGGCCAAAATACGTTAGGCCTTTCTAGGGGAACAACTTTTCCTGACATCTGATCAATCAAAATAATCTTGATCTTACTTGTATGTTTCCTTAATGCCCTGATTTCTACATTGGACAGATGGAAGAGAAAGTTGAGAATCCACCTGTGATATCTAAGATGTTAAAAGAGTCAACTTCCTACTGCCTAGCCAGGCCACAGAGTCTGGGTTCCCCATTCCTCCATAGTTTTGAGAACAGAAATAAATTCCTACTGGGAATTCTGCAGCCTTCACTAAATATGCTGCATTCAACTCCCAATTTCCAGGAAAAACATTTTGGCTGGTGACCAGTAGTCCACCTAACCTTCCCTCCACAGCACTATACCAGCTACTAGGAAGAAAATTAACTCTATGCCAGCTAAAACCAGGACAAATTCCTATAATTCTTCATTGCCCTATATATGAAACTTGGATGCATGCTACATCCAAGACAGAGATTGGTTTAGTTGAGTTTTGTTCTGTTAATAGACATACATTTGAATATATCCTTTTGATGTATAGCTCCTTCTTATTTTGAAGCACGAATCCTATGATGTTCATTCCACAAAGAGAGCTGACATGGATTGTTAATAAAACTAAATATCACTACAACAGACAATTCTGCCATTTCTGCCATTTCTAGTTAATGAAGTTGCCAAACCATTATCCATCATATTTAAGAAGGAAGCTGTGACAGTCCAGTGAAGTTCACACTGACTGGAAAAGGGGAAATATAACCTCCATTTTTAAAAATTACCTGACCAGGTAGTTTCCCTCACCAGTCAGTTTCACCTCAGTGAACTTGAAACAGCAAGATTATGGAGCAGATCCTCCCAGAAACTCTGCTAAGGCACACAGACAATAAGTGGGTGCTTGGTAACAGCCAACATAGCTTCACTAAGGGCAAATCATGCCTGAAAAATTTGGTGGCCTTCTGTGATGGTGGATAAGGGAAGAGTGACTGATGTCATCTACCTGGACTTGTGCAAAAGCATTTGACACTGAACTGCATTATATCCTTGTCTCTAAACTGGAGAGGCCTGGATGTGATGGACGGACCACTCGGTGGATAAAGAATTGGCTGGATGATCACATTCAAAGAGTTGTGGCCAGTGGCTCAATGTCCAAGTGGAGACGAGTGATGAATGGTGCTCCTCCAGGATTTGTATTAGGATCGGTGGTGTTCAACATCTCCCTCAGTGGCATGGACAGTGGTACTGATGCACCCTCAGCAAGTTTGCCAACAACACCAAGCTGTGTGCTTCGGTTGACACGCTGGAATGAAGGGATGGGATCCAAAGGGACCTTGACACGCTTGAGATGTGGCCAATGCCAACCTCATGGAGTTCAACAAAGCCAACTGCAAGGTCCTGCACCTGCGCTGGGACAATCCCAAGCACAAATACAGGTTGGGTGGAGAATGGATTGAGAGCAGCCCTGCAGAGAAGGATGTGGGGGTGTTGGCTGAAGAGAACCAATTTGAGCATCTCAACATGAGCTGGCAGTGTGCACTTGCAGCCCAGAAAGCCAACTGTATGCTGGGCTGCATCAAATGGAGTATGACCAGCAAGTTGAGGGAAGTTCTCTCTCTCTACTCCAGGACTAAATTCTTCAATTTTCATTCTGAGTTCATTCTGCTAGAAATTCTAAGGAAGAGTCAATTTTCCTCAGCCTGTGAGGCATGATTCCGTTTTTCTATGCCAGGGAGATTTTATTCTGTCTCTCAAAGTACCCTCACCATCAAAAATGAGAATGTTACAGTTCTTACATAGAAAGAATGCAAAAACCCAAAAATATAATCTGAGCACAGGAGTAAATTAGAAGAGTTGATTAACTAATTACATCACCTAAAAGGAAAAACACAGACAAAAAAAAAAAAAAAAAAGAGAAGAAAGAAAGAGCAAATGAAATTAACTTGCTAGAAGCCTGAGAAGCCTGCAACAGAAGAGATACTGTAGAAACATGTGAAAAGAGATAAGCCCCTTAACCAAAACAGAGGTTATAACTTCAGTGAAAAAGAACAAAAAGTAAAGGAGAAAAAAAAGCCATGGAATATGCTGGCAGTTGACAAGAGAAGTGAATTGGCTCTGCCAACCTTTGCATGGACTAGATTTGCAATAAATAATTAACTATATGTGATCTCACTAAAGCTCAGAAAAATAGTATGGCTGTGTTCACCAGCTATCTTAGTAGGACTTGTTATTTCAAGCACAGAATTGGAATGGAGTGGTTAGGTTCACACTTGGTGTACATATCATAGTAATCTCTCCATCACACTTCTGTTTCGCACCTCTCCTGCAAACAAGTGATATGATTTCTGCAAGACTATACAGGAGACAGGGTCACAGGCAGAAAAAGAATGCAGCTTTGCAAGATGCCTCCCCAGATCATTGCTAGTTAGCTCTAGAAATTCAGTTACACTCACACTCAGATCACACTTTTGAGGAAGTACCAAAGAAAACTTATTATTACCTTTCTTCATTGTGAGACTCTTCATCTGTTATGCTGACACCTGCTCTCTCTGAATACCATTTTAAAATCTAGAACACACATGGAAACATCACTTAAGAGCAATAGATTTTTTTTTTTTCTGTGCCTTAATAAGCTTAATGGAGTTGTTCAGGAGCTTGACAAAGCAAAAGGAACTTTCACAACAAGGTATGTTTTAGCCTGTGTTATTGCAAAAAACAGGGAGGGATGAAAACATCTAACAAAGAGACAAGTTTCATACCAGTTAACAGAAATCATGCCTGCTTTGGCCTACATTTTTGTAGCTATCCCTGGGCATTACTTGCTCTTAGTATCAAATTAATTTACAATTTTACTGGAAGAACTGAACACACTATCTAAAGATAAACCCTTCTATACAAAAACCCTAGGGTGCTTTTCATATGCTAATAAAGCTCCCATTCTGTTGGTTGCTACAGTAAGTATGACACTAGTTCTTTATTTTATTTATTTTATAGATTTACTAGTGTTATTTAAATATAGCACTGAGAATCAAGTTACATTGTGAAGAATTTAAAATTCAGGCTCTGATCCTCCAAGACGACCTGCGTATGCACTCCCTGTCTCTCTTAAGGAATTTGTTAGTGGGTGAAAATGGAGCACTTCTTTCCTTCATTTTTGTAAGAAAGAGATCACTTTCAGCAATGCTTTAATTTAAAATTGTTTGGTAAATTCAGGCTGAGCTCACAATTAGTTTGGAGAATGGCTAAAAGCAATTACCATTTTGGCTCAATTCTTTCAAATAATCATTTCTTGTCTTTAATTTCTCTTCAGAAATATGCCCTTTATTTCATAAACATCAACTATAATGCCAGAAAGCAAGTGAAAGAATACCTCCAGTGAGTGGGCTTGGGGTCATCTATGTGGTTCCAAAACATAAGAAGAACCAGGAACTCCAACTCTGCTCTGAAAGTTCAAAGTTTTTCAGCTTAAGTCTTTTACAGTCTTCAGACATGAATGCCTAAAATAACCTAATTTGCATCCATGGTTTGTATTTGAACCCACTAGCTTCAGTAGGAACAGAAGGTATTCATATCTTTTAATAAAGATCATTCACAGTCAGGAGCAACGGCTAATTTCACGTGCATTTAAAATGCTGGCACTTAGCTTCAAAGAGCTTTTATATATATACAGGATTTGAGGGAAATGACTGAAAGAAAGCAATTATTTCAGCAATTATTTAAAGAAACTGTTGTGACATTTAATATTCACAGAAAGTAGAATAAATTGTAATATCCTCTGAAACCAAGTAGATTGGCTGCTAAGGCTGCACTGAAAATAGCAGGCTTTTTCAAGTTCCCTCTAAATTTATTTTTGTCAACCAAAAAAATGCTGGTCTGTCAATAAAATTGTATCAAATAGCAGATTTCTACGAGTTTCACAGTAAAAAGTATTTTGTTGTTTTTTGTGAAAAATTATCATTGGTGAACACAATTTTTATTAAAAGGATCAGAAATAGATGTACCACTTTGAGCAGAAAATTCTTGCAAATGTGCTTCAAAATTAATTGTAACCATATGTTAAAAAGAAAGCAAACTCATTGCATTCATTTTAGTCTCTATTTCTTTTTCTGCTATGAATAGGTGAAATACTGTATTCTTTCCGTAGTTACTAGTGTGAAAATCTAAGAAACTGTTATGTTTATGCTCTTTTTGTAAATGCTGATCTTTTTTGCTTTGGATTCCTGTGAAATCGGACTGAATTACAATATGAAGCAGGATCACAGAGCTCAACATTTTCCAGCTATTTTATTCTGCTTAAAGCTGTCAGCAGGAGTAAAATTTACTGCCACAGAAAAGCATGGAAAAGTTCAATAAAAAAACCCCTCTTTTCTAAGATTCAACATAACTTGCATGTAAATGAGGCCATACCTTGTGGAGGCCTCTCTCTGTTTGTGAAAGTAGGGGTCAAACACCCGTCATGCATTGTGTCCACAAAAAACGGGCTGGAAGTGGAGTGCCACTTTTCATCCCTTTGTTCAGCAAGAAATAAAGAGAAGAAAGAAAGGAAGGAAGAAAAAACGAAAAAACCCTCTGACTTAATAAATTCTTATACTCAACATTCACATGATGCTAATTACCCTAGCAACTGCCATATCATGTGGGACTCAGTCTGCCTCCAGGCTCCACAGCGTATTACAGGAATTTACTGGCTTTTGATCTTGAGAAATAGTTTACATTCACACAACACAGACATGCATATACACCAGAAGATTGATACTCATGCAAGGAGAGTGCTTATATTTCTAAGTAATGCTTCATGTACTTTCTAATTTTACTACTTAGTTCTGAAAGCCTATCTGAGAGTTGTCTGCATTATTTGTTAACTCTGAATTTGAGTTAAGTTAGAGCTCTGTTGACGAAGAGAAAACCAGCACTAATTGAGACCATCAGGGTAATGGGAAAACAAGAATTCCAAATAAACAATGGGAATAATATGTACAGGGCTATTGCAGAGTACAAGTATATGAGAGTGCCACTTGGTCCAAAAGAACTTATCCATAAATGGATGTTTCCCCAGATAGTTCCATCTAATTACTGTAAGTAATCAAGATTTTACAGTATAAAATCAATACCAGGTTTTCACTAACTTTTTAAAAATACTCCCTTTTATTTACAATTTTGTTGTTATTAAATTTACTGTACAGGATTCTTCACTTATATGGTAACAGCTAAGACTGTACAGACATAACTTTACATCTATTTCCTCCGCTCCTGCCTCATAAAGGAAAGTTTTTAAGGCACTTAACCACATTAGACAACTTTGAAAAAACTGCTTTTACTGATCTCCTTTCATCCATTTCTGCATCTGTCTTTCATGTGACACAGATGTATTGGCAGTACTCTGAAATTATTAACTTACATTAGGTCATGTTCCATAGGTATATTCAACAACTTGGTAGGGTATCTATTGCTGATAAAGGAGTATGAAGTATCATTGTCTCCCTTCATCTAGATATAATCTATTTGCAAAAGCTAATGAAAACAAAAGCAGGACAATTGTAGAACCCATAAAATTAATTTACACTTCTTTTTTTTTTACACAAATTTGACACTAAATTTGAAACATTTATAAAAACTGATAACAGTTTAATGTTGTACATTGCATGTCCAGAATCTACACTGAACTTAAAGGAAATGGTGATGGTGGTGAAATCCCCTATAATAAACTCACAAAACAATGGCTACTTAATCTAAATGTATGTTTGAATAAATATAAACGGTATCTCAACTTCATTTGACTTTTTATTCAGTGCAATCACATGCTTCATTATTAACACATTTTTTCCTCTGTGTTAGAGATAACAAAATCAATTTATTTAATGATATGAGAGAAAATCTAGAGTTGATTACACATACTTGCAGTCCAACACTAACCAAAATCAGTTAGCATCGTTGCTAGTAGCATCTTAGCTATCAGTTGCATAACAAACTTTTCTGACTTTGTCTCAAAAACCATTTCAAAATTCTTTCTTCAGGGTTTAAATATCAAAGTGAAAATAGCACTAAACCAGAAGTCATGACAATCCCTCACAGCAAGGATTAACTAATAGAAACACAGCTATTAAAGTACTAAAAGCAAAGTTTTTAAGGTCATCAAAGCTAAGAGTGGAATGACAAACGAGGTGTCAGGACTGCAGCTTGGATACGCAGCAACCACATGTAGCAATCTGGCCATGAGTTTCAGAATCTGGGGCTCCTGGCACTAACTGCTGTGCAGTGACATGGACAGCTGGGCTGACCTGACAGCTTGCTGCTGAAAGCCCCTGCTTCCCCCTCCCAGCTCCCAGCTCCCAGCTCCCAGCTCCGTTTGTCTTTTCACTCACTCCAGTTGGACACTACTGTTACCCGATCTACGCCACCACAACATCAGAAAATGTGCTATTTTTATTCCTGGATCTATTTTGTGTCATTCTAGCAGGACACATCAACTCACAGGTGATTGAGCAGTGTGATGGCTCACACAAAATGAGTAGTGGGAACACAATGGAAGGGGCAGTGAGCTCAGATCTTAGTCCATGAGACATCCTAATCCAAAATAAACAGCAAAACTCACAATTTTCATCATTCTGGTAGCAAAGAGCACCAAAACTTTTGTGTTCTAACTATTTTTTTAAGTAGATGTGTGTTAAAAACCAACCAACCAACCAACTTTTTAAATTATTACAGTCAGCAGATAAGTGCTGACTTTCATTTATAGGTATTCAGTCCAAATTTAAATTAACACAGAATAGACAATGAAACAGTATTTCACACAAGAAATGTTCTTTAAAATATTGCTGCCTCCTCCCAGTAGGCAGAACGTGAGCCTGGAAGTAATTATTACATGAGAATTAGCCAAAAGAGACTGTCTTGAATCTTAAACTTCACCCTTAAGTCTATGCTGCAATAGTAGTTTCTAAGTAACAGGGAGTTTTTGAACATGGAACCATGCCTCTAGCCATTTAGTATGCAGACTGCATTTCCACGTAGCAAAGCTTGGCTACATCTTGTTCTACATAAATATCAGCACAAATATTCAAAGAAAACCATTCAAGTAAACTAGACCATGTGCAGTCCCCTGTTCAGGCTATACTGAGTCAGTCTAAGAAGGCGCAAGGGCACAATGGCTAAACATTTAGTTCAGCTGAATGTGCAGTTCAATCAGAAGTTATGGATCTGATACAGATATTACTGGGTGATATATTAATTTCAGAGTGGATATTCTAGTGGTCTCTCATGTTTTGAGGTCTTTAAACCTGAGAATTGGGCAACAGCAAACGCGATCTTGAAAGTTCACTTTCAATGGCACTATAATACAAGACTTCAGTCATTTCTCACATCTTTATAAAAGCCTTCTCCTTCTTAGACTCATCCAATTTATTTTTAGGTTTTGCTTATTCTTTACATATTGGGAAAATCAAAAAAACACCCACAGTATTAACTTTCCAAAAACCTAACCATAGACTTTGCTTTCAATCAGCTTATGTTTACACTTAGCAGCCAAGTCACAAACAACCTTCATGGATAGCTACTGTAAAAATGAATTTGCTACTAATAAGTACAGTTGAGAGTGGACAAATCTAGCTTAAACTTTCCAGTCATAATTACTTTTGGACTGGTAGCAGGACAAGATGACTTGCAGTACAAGAGAGAAACAATCTAATTGGGAAAGGAAGCAAGAAAAGCAACCAAACTTCACTAAAAATAGTTTCACCAACACAAGGCTCAAGCCAACAGAAAACACATTTCAACCCACAAACATATCTTTAAAGCCAACCAAGAGCATTATAAACGATTACAAACCATAGATCTACTTTCAACAGGCCAGCCTGAATTAACATGTTTCATCGAATGTGTGTAATAACAATTACTGATTGCTCTCTCAAGAATATTTCCGGCATCTTCATCCATTACCAGAGTTCAGGGTGCTAAGTGCAAATAAAACTTCAGGATGTTGAAAATAATTTGAGTTGTTAAACCTGACATGAGAGAACAGGTACAGACAAAGGAATTTCATTTGTCATTTTCCATCACAACTGCCAAAGAAGATTGCACCTGACATTAATAATTACCTCTTTCTCATAAATTGTTATCATATTATTACAAACATTCCAAAAAAGATTTCTTTTTTTCAGCTATAGCATTTAGTCATGGTTCATGTTAATTAGAGATGACCACAGAATTATAATAGGCAACTTTTTAGTTTTCCAGTTTCAGGACCAAGTTTGCATTTGATAGTGGGCATTTAATCTTTCAGACGTCTTATAGCATCCCAGTGACACCACCTTATCTGGATGATTAAGGGCGTATTTAATCTTCTGAACAGAGAAAACAGTGTCAGTGGGAGCTTTAATTGGAATGATGACTGGCTGTGTTGAAATCCCTCAAGTGAACAGCATTGCTGACCTTACCTCTGCAGGAAATTTAAGCTTCGATCAATTGATCAGCCAGAATTACTACTATTTCACCCCAGATCAGGATTAAATATGGGCTTCTCAGATCAAAGACACAAGAAAACTTCTCATTTGTGCAAGTAGAATACTACAGATAGCTACTCTTTTTGGTTTCTTTTCCTCAGTTGTCTTTGAAAGATACCTCGGGTATGTCCTGTAGTTTCAGTTACTGTCTGGAGTCATTGCCATCTCTCCTCTGGTTAATCTCATACACAATTAGTGCTTTTTTATTTTTTTTCCTGGCAGAACGTTTATCGATTGGTATTAAGCACTAACCACTGTCAGACTAAAGGCTTTGCCTTCTTCTCATGGCTCATTGTCAAACAAAAACAAAAAGCCACCAGCCCCTCCAAAATTAATTCCCCTAAGAAAGGCAAATGTCAATCAAAAATGTTTTTCAAACATTTTTGCCAGGTAAGACTTTTCCTCTTGAAAACTGCCCACTTCAGACAATCCCTCATTCCAAAATTGTCTTGACTTCTGTCTGAAGTTCCCCTAAACTAATCAGTGAAAAGTCCACGTAAGTGGAGATGGGGAAGCAGGAGACCGATTGAAGGTTTGACACCAAAATAGAGTGCTACAACTTTGTTTTTCTGAAGTTCAGATCCTCTATCATTACAACCAGTGGCCATTATCCCACTGACTTGAAGGCTAAATCATACAAGTAGGGAACATGCCATCATTTATATGCATTAAATAAAAATAAATCTTTTTGAGGCCACTGAAACAGTGGTTTCAGTACCGATCAGCATCTTGGATTACTCTCCAGTTGGCAATACAAAGCACATACTGTATTTCAAGACTATGTAAGAATGTAAGGGTTTTTTCTCTTTAAGTTTTTCGAAGTCCAGATCTAAGAAGACACAAAAAGTCATATCAAGTGCATCACTGGTCTTCTAAACCTGAAAGGTGGATAAAAACATTGAAGTATTGTAAAAAATGAGACTAGCATTTTAATAATAGTTTGAATTGATAATGTATGGTTTTCCTCAGACGTTTTCTAACTGAGCCACATAATTGAGTATAACATGCGTAACCCTGAAAAATAGAGCATGTGGTCCTCAGTTAAATTTTTGTTATGATTTGCTAGAGGCATTTACGTGCCAATGTGATCGTTCAATGGTGTAACCAGTGCCAATGGGAACAGCTGTTTGCTTCACCATCGATAGTACTGCCCTTCTCTGGAAGCCCACAAAGAAAAACACAGACTTGGTTAGATTTGTAACATCAGTTTAAGAAAGAATAAAATTCAGGCCTTCGGCTTTATGTTTTTTTCATTCCATTACAATTCCAAATACTTGTTCTGCAAAGTTACATTCCAAGATAAAGCATCCTAAAATTCATACCTCTCTCTGAGCAGTTGTTATAAACCGCATAGTTCACAATGAAAATTCCACGCTTACTATGCTCCTTTCCTTTCACAGCCAAATACTTACCCTTTGAAGATGTTTTAAAGACGGCTATTTTTAGCTCATACCTATGGCTGCTGAAACACCCCAGGTGCCATCAGAATACCTTGGGATGTAAGCATGTGGAAACCGATCTAGCTGATTTCATAAGAAGAAATCTTGAAGGCACAGAGCAGCCCATCCCTATGTTTTGAGAGATGAGGCAGCGAGGGAAAAGACTGGCTGTGTTGAGCAGAGAGCTTTGGCTGGAACTCCAGAAAAAATGTGAGTTTATGACTTTGGAAGAAGGGGCAAGCTACTCAGGAAGACTACAAGGATATTGTGAAGTTATGCAGGGAGAAAATTAGAAGGCCCAAAGCCCAGCTAGAATTAATCTGACTACTGCCATAAAATGACAATAAAAAGTGTTTCTATAAATACACTAACAACAAAAGGAGGGCTTAGGAGAACCTCTACCCTAAGCAGAGTGGTCCTGATTGACTGAATGTTAGCAGATGTGATGTCCATCTACAAGAATGGCCAGAAGGAGGATTGGGGAACTAAAGGGCTGTCACTCTGTCCTCAGAGCAAGGGAAGATTATGGAGCAAATCATCTTGAAAGCAAACACATGGCACATATAGGACTACCAGGTGATCAGGCAGAGTAAGCATGGGTTTATGAAAGTCAGGTCCTTTTAACTAACCTAATCTCCTGCTATGACAAGGTGACCTGCTTTTCAGATAAGGGAAAGGTTGTGGATGTCATTTATTTGGAGTTTAGTAAAATCTTTGAGCCTTTTCCCACAGCATTCTCCTGGAGAAAGGCTGCTCATGGCTTGGACAGGTGTATTCTTCACTGGATAAAAACCTGGCTGGATGGCCAGGCCCAAAGAGTTGTGGAGAATGGAATTAAATCCAGCTGGTGGGTGGTCACAAGTGGTGTTCCCCAGGGCTCAGTATTGGGGCTGTTGTTTAATATCTCTAGCAATGATCCGGACGAGGGGGTCGAGTGCACCCTCAGTAAATTTGCAGGTGACACTAACTTGACTGGGACCGTTGATCTGCTGGAGCGTAGAAAGGCTCTGCAGAGGGATCTGGACAGGCTGATTGATGGGCCAAGGCCAATGCTATGAGGTTCAACAAGGCAAAGTGCCAGGTCGTGCGCTTGGGCCACAACAACCCCGTGCAATGCTCCAGGCTTGGCTTGAAAAGACTGGCTGTAAAGCTGCTCATGGAAAAGGACCTGGGGGTGCTGATTGATGGAGCTGAACATGAGCCAGCTTGTGCCCAGGCAACCAAGAAGGCCAATGGCATCCTGGCCTGTATCAGCACTAGTGTGGCCAGCAGGGACAGGGCAGTGATCATCCCCCTGCACTGGGCACTGGTTGAAGCTGCACCTCGAATCCTGTGTTCAGTTCTGGGCCCCTCACTGCAAGAGAGACATTGAGGTGCTGGAGCGGGTCCAGAAAAGGGCAGTGGAGCTGGTGAAGGGCCTGGAGCACAAGTGTGATGAGGAACAGCTGAGGGACCTGGGGGGGTGTAATGTGGAGAAAAAAAGGCTCAGGGGGGACATTATTGCTCTCTACAGCTACCTGAAAGGAGGTTTCAGTGAGGTGGGGGTCAGTCTCTTCTACCAAGGAACAAGCTACAGGATGAGAAGAAAGAGCCTCAAGTTGTGCCAGGGGAGGTTTAGACTGGATATTATGGGAAATTTCTTTATGGAAAAATGTATCAAGCAGTGGAACTGGCTGCCCAGGGATGTGGTTGAATCACCATCTCTAGTGGTATTTAGAATATGCACAGATCATAGAATTACTTGATCTTAAAGGTCTTTTCCTTTAAGATCAAATAGAGACCCTTAAGATCATAAAGTCTTCGGGAGTGTCACATCCTTAAAAAAACCCATGTAGATGTGCTGGGGATATGGCTTAGTGGTGGACCTGGCAATGCTGGTTATACTTGATCTTGAAGGTCTTTTCCAGACTAAATGACTCTGATTCTGTAAGAAGCAAGTAGTCCAGCCTTCTAAAAATCCCTCTGAAATGTTAAGATTAATTTGTGTGATCACCTCTGAAACATGACTGCATCTCACAGAATTTACAGATTGGAACAGTCTTCAGAGATCATCTTGTCCCACCTCTGCTCCGTGGAATGATTAATTTCTTTGCTGTCTGCAGTTCTACTTCAAAGCTATTAAATCAATAGGTCTACTACTGTTTACATGACAGTTTACCTACTATTTTAGCTGATAACTCCCATCAGCATTTCTTCCTCTGAAACTTTTTTTCCCAATTACCACTTTACCAAAAGTAATTCTGAAACATCAGTTGCACATTGAAAAACTAATAAAAATTAAAGATTATTAAATTCTACAGAAAACATCAGTATAGATGGATAGGTGTATATCTTGCATACAGTCAGTTGCTTGAAGCTGTGGCTATTCTGGGTATCTCTCAATTTCCCTTCATAACAACTGGAAAAATGTTTTCCCCAATTAAAATAAAAACTTGGAATCATTGAGCTAAGGCAGAAACAAAATATATCTCACATTTAATGCATTCTTCTACCCACTGTATCCCATTCATCCAGCTTAAAATGTTGGTGCTCTGCCATCTGATATTCCAGTGCACTACAGCATAATCTCTCCCTCTGTAGTTTTGTCCATTTCCAGACTGTAAGTCACACCATGAACTACACTGCAGTTATTTCTGGCCCGAAATAGACTTCTAAAAGCATCTCAGTACCTAATGCTTTTCTTTGACATTTTTTGAGTTTCTGAAAAGTAGGTTAATGTAAAGCACTACAGCAAATCATGGCTTGCTCCATTTTTCATAGGGTTCAAGCTGTTGATGCTGTTCTCAAAGTTCTTGAATATTTTAGCACTTCTGTCTCCTTCACCTTCACAGAAAGAACAGGTCATCAGGAGCTTCAGCAGGCAAGAGTCTAGCAAAATGGCAAAAAGAAATAGGGCAATAATCTTACCAGACATCAAGACATCATAGTTGGTATTTATATCAGAATACATAAAGAAGCTTGAAGCTTTTTTTTTTTTAACTGAAAATAGCGTTAAAGGAACATCAGAGACAAAAGTTTTCTTCTTGCTCAGACAGCTTCTTAAGACTTCCCTTTGTCAAAGAACTATGAAATTGCACCATCTACCTACTCTCACTGTGTAGAGCTGCAGAACATCACAGAAACACCATAGGATGTTATTCCCTTGGAGCACTCTAAGCTTAGGATTACCCATTCTCAAGCTCCTCCTTTCTACCTTCACTGCAGCCCAGCTATAATCATGCATTTTGCTAAAATGTCCCATCACCATCACTAACCATTTAGAAATAAGGACCACTGCTTTCTAGAAAGATTTGAGACAGCACACCATCTCTTTCCATGACTTTTCTTGTTTTAACACTGAAACCATGAAGTATTTCACTCTTTCTACTCTTGCAGCACTGCCCCTCTGGAGTTTTCCACTTTTTTCTCCAGGCTTTTCCCTGATACATTCTGGTTAATTCTTTCTGCCCACTCTCCACAGAAATAAAAGCACTGTGGAAGGCCTTTCTTCTCTGCTCTCCCCTCCTTTTCACTCCAGACCAAGTCTTTGATAGGTAAGATCAAGCATATGAGGAGAACAGTCTCCTAAAATTGGGTGGAATGGGATCAGTTAATATTCTTACCTTCCCTTTTGTTTTGAGTGGGAGTCATAGAATCATAGAATGGTTTGGGTTGGAAAGGACCTTTAGATCATCTAGTACCAACCCCTCTGCCAAGAGCAGGGTCACTTCACACTAAACTTGGCCTTGAACACCGCCAGGGTTGGAGCATTCACAACTTCCTTGGGCAACCCATTCCAGTGCCTCACCACCCTCACTGTGAAGAACTCCTTCCTTACATCTAACCCAAACTTCCCCTGTTTAAGTTTGAACCCATTACCCCTTGTCCTATCAGTCCAAGCCCTAATGAAGAGTCCCTCCCCAGCAGCCTTGTAGGCCCCCTTCAGATACTGGAAGGCTGCTATAAGGTCTCCACGCAGCCTTCTCTTCTCCAGCCCCAACTTTCTCAGCCTGTCTTCATACGGGAGGTGCTCCAGCCCCCTTATCATCCTCGTGGCCCTCCTCTGGACTTGCTCCAACAGCTCCATGTACTTTTTACGTTGAGGACAGCAGAACTGGACACAATGCTCCAAGTGAGGTCTCACGAGAGCAGAGTAGAGGGGCAGGATCACCTCCTTCCACCTGCTGGTTGCGCTTCTTTTGATGCAGCCCAGGACACGGTTGGTTTCTGGGCTGCAAGCGCACACTGAAACCAGCTCATGTCAAGCTTCTCAACAACCAACAACCCCAAGTCCTTCTCCGCAGGACTGCTCTGAATCTCTTCATCCAACCTGTAGCTGTGCCTGGGATTGCCCTGACCCAGGTGTAGGACCTTGCACTTGGCTTGGTTAAACCTCGTAAGGACTCTTCCCCACACGCTGAGTCTTCTTTCCTCATGTCTTCTAATGTGGCATAGATATTTCTTCTGTAGGTTTGCTTTGATGTTGTCCTCTACCACTAAACTACTAAAGCTAAGCCTAAGTTAAGGAGGATGTAGGACAGACTGGGTATTGAAACATCAGGGTAACATTTCCTCTCTTGAGGCATCCCACATGAATGCACAAGATCAGGTTTAGCACTTAGCCCACTGGAGTAGTAGCACTGAATCTTGACTACTGCCATCCAGAAGCAGTCAAATGCAGCAACCAAAGGCAACTTCTGAGGCAGCAGCAGTATCATTAAGAATGATCCCACATTACAGAGGAGGAAAGGAAGGTGTCTTTAAAGTTACTAGCATTGTAATACCTTTTCAATTTTAGATCTACGTTTTTCCTACAACAGCTTAACAACTTTTATTTCTGCAATGTAGCTCCACTATGAAACTTAGTGCTCCTCACAGATTATTTTTTTTTTCCCCTGCTTATATTCTCACTGGAGATCCTTTCTTCCTATTGTTTTTAGCACACGTTCCTCTTAGAGATAAAGTTTACTGACTTCAGACACATACCCTCCCAAACATCCACAACATCAAAATTTGATTACATTGGATAATTTGTTTCAGGTTCTTTGGCACCACTGAAAGAGTTAGAAACAAATTATGTTATCCATTAACAATTCTTTGCTTAGTCTGTTATAAATGGTATTGTATACGAGTATTTCCCATATGCTATGAGAGCTGCAAATGCGTATGAGTTAAGCAAACAGTATTACCATGTGTAAGCACCTTCACAGGCAAATCACCAAAGAGATGAAGTGCCAACACATTTTATGTTTGAACTTTGCTAGATACTTATCTATCTCTCTATTAGCTATTCAATTAAGACACAGGATGACTTTAGAAACATGCACAAAATATTAGTAACTGCATGCCCCATTTTCCTAAAACGGAATAACAAACCTAGGCATCTATTTCACAAATGTCCAAGATCTTCACTTTAAAGTTGTTTTTAAATGATGTCTGGTCTAGAGGTGTATTTTTTAAATGTCCTGTTTCTCCTACACAGCAAAAGATTCCACAACAACACGTACTTATACCACCCTTTTTATTTTTCAGCCAGAAATACAGTTTCATAGGGTATTTCAATAAACATTGGTGTTTATTCCTTAAAGAAAATCCCCATCTCTTTGGCATCTGACCATAATCTGTTTTTCAAACTAAAGACTATATAAGAAGATTTTACTTTCAATATCATTGTTCAATACATTAAGTTTACACTGGTGTAGCTAGCTTTTAAAAATACACATCTGTTTGTTGCAATGATTCTAATAAACCTAAAAAAAAGATAACCAAACCAGCAAAATGCAGATTGCTGGGCTGCCTTCATTTACCAACTGTGGAGTGACAGAATGAGAACTCCACAGTGCATGCACTAAGTAGTGCTTTCTATTCATTCTGAACAACAAACAAACAAACAAATATTAATTCTACCAGAAACAATTAATCAAATAATTTATGTTTCCAACAATGTGATCTTATTTTTAAACTACCTCTGCAGAGGTCATCAGCCAAAAGTTGCACACTGATTCAAGTAAAAGATTGCACCTAGAATTAAAACCCCTCTAAAATCTATAGTTCCTTTTTAAAATTAGTAAGATGTTTTAAATACATCTAGGAATACAGCTGCCGAACTGCATTTTACATCATGATTGGATAAAAAATTCTTAAGTAACAAAAGTAAGACAGTGTATTCAATCTACTCTGTTGAATAATCCAGGATTATCTCTTCAATGCTAACCTGCGCTGCATCAAAAAAAAAAAAAGTAAATCAAAATCGGCTTTCCAGATCTCAAGTGTTCAGTGCTTCAAATCAACTGTACTTCCAAAACAATGCTGAAGTTGTTTGACACCTCCTGTTACTACACATGATACTGAAATCACAGTTTAAAAATCAAAACCATTACTGACATACCAAAGCAGACATTCCAGTTTAATTACTGGAATCTGCAGTAAATCATTTTTGTGCCAAGACAATGTAAAAAATAAATCCCATTTATAAAAAAAGAATCTTCATTCTCCAAAAGATTTGATTTTAATGACCCAAATACTTATCCTGAACAAGTTTTATAGAACAGAAGATCCAAAGCAATTACTCACACGCAGAAACTAAAAAAAAAAAAAAAAAAAAAAAAATTGTTTAATAGGATTCAAGTAGCAAAGGTTTGCTTTGTGTTACTCTCACCCTCATCACCACTGTAAGTACAGTCTGAAAATGTTTGAACTCAACTGTTTAAACATAAGTGATCTTATTCAACCAAGCTCACTTTCCTCTCCATGATATAAAAAGAAAAAAATAAATACATATGTTTTACTGTAGAATACAGGAACAGAAAGTCAAACCAAAAAACCTCCTAGACTTAAGCACTTTTCCAAGAGCAGTTTCTAACATCAAGCCAAAATTAGCAACAACCAAGCAGACATCACCATTTTTTCAGTGTGAAATTACTGGAAATACTAGCTCTAACTGTACAAAAAAAAACCTATCCCAAAGCCCAAAATCAAAAGGTGGGGGTTTTTTTTTTGTTTTTTTTTTGTTAAAAGGTGTTCAAAGAAATATCCATCAGTTGAAGTCAAATTTGCATCAGAAGCTGCTTGCTTAAGAAAGATTTCTCCCTCCACATATTTTTAAACACATTGCATTGCCAAGATTCTATTCAAATAAATTACTTTCTGATAACATTTAGCTGATACAACCACCTACAATGTGGACAGTCATGTACACAGTACAATACTGGATTTTTGCAGCAACAGAAATAATCAGAAATTGGTTCTAAATTCAAGTTGATGATAGCTCATGTGCTATTTCTTGCAAACATACGGTCCCCTCTGAGGGTGAGGTGTTGGAGCTGGTATTGTAGCACTTCCGTGTCAGCAGGTTCCTTAATGCTCATTTTGTCTAAATTGAGGTAGTCCAGGGATTTCGAATGAGCCCTTTTACCTTTTAAAAGGCAAAGAGGCAGGGGACCATGAAGTGCTTTGTAAGGTTCATATGGTAAAGCCTTAGTGCATTTATCCCCTGAGCTCGGCATCCTTCTCCTCCTCCTTCCATTTACTGCTGGGATCTCATATGGCTGATAGTACCTACTTCTAGTTTTGTACAAACGGGAGGAACGTGTAAGTCCTGAATCAAGCTGTTTGGAGCGCAAGTTCGGCCCAGATTCCCCTTTATTCTCTTCACTTCCTGTACACTTCTGGGCTAATTTTAGCAGCTCCTCTCCAGTTGTGAAGCCAACCAGGTAGTTAGAATCCATGTGCAGGATCTGATACCCTGCAACTGTCCGTCGCATTGGTGAGCAGGGGGTACTTGAACAGCGGGGCTTCTCTGCTTCCATCCTGCCTGCAGGAGTCACCTCTGCAAGAGGCACAGGGAGGGTGGATATGGTAGTTCTGGACTCTCCATTTATGTCAACTTCCATTTTAAACACAATGCTATCCTCCTAAAAATAAAGCAGATCTTGATCAGAAACAGAGATTTTATGCAACACAAGGACTTGAGCGAGGACTGCAGAAATGAGATTTTGTATCACCCAGAAGTTATGACTGGTACTTCTCTATCCAGCCTTCCCTTATGTTCTACAGGTTGATAACAAAATTGACAACAGCCTTTTATCTTGGGTGTTTTTTTCATAAAAGAAACCATAAATATGTTCCTGATATTCCCAAGCATTAAAATTGTTCTTGAGTAGTACTGTACACAAAAAAGAAGCTTCTTTCCAGTCCACTTGATTCCTTACAGCCCCTCACTTCTGAGGCCATCTACATCCATTAGCACATCCACAGCAATTTATCCCCTATTCAATTGTGTATTTTTTCTATCGACAATAGTCTCAGTAAACAGAGCTTTTAATAAATGTGTCTAAAAGCTACTGCCTCAGTCAGGCACAACCACAGACCAGACCTGATGCTTCCCTCTTACAGATGTGAAGACAGCTTGCTTTAGGTTCCAAGAATGGCAACCTGGCTATTCAACAGCTGTCCTTATAGGTCATAAGTAAAATCCCCTTTCCCCCATCCTATTTTTTTATTTAAAATCAACCAAATGCATGCAGACTATTTTATTCTAATGTACTTCTAACAAAGGAAACAGTATACTGGTGGTGTTTAAAGAACAGAGCATAATATTCTTAAAAACATTTTAAGAATAACCAGTCTTTTGAATTCTATGGTTTTCTATTTCTTTTGGAAACAGACTATTTTGCCCTGACCTCACAACTTTGTACTTCCTCACAACTATTCCACATACATTGTTTTGTGCCTTTACAGATACAACTGTCTGCCACAAACCATTATCACCTCTAAATGGGAAAGGTAAGGTTACTATCACAGTATACACCAGTGGATGCCAGAACACAGACAAGGCTTAATTATTTTCATTTCCTTGTTTTCAGCATCATCTATACCATCTTGGTGACACAACTACATTACAAAAGTCATGGAGCGAGGTCATCACAGATAGAGTAGGGTCATCATAGATAGGTAGAGTGGGGCTATCATAGGATGGTCTGTGTTGGAAGAGACATTGAAGCTCATCTAGTTCCAAACACGAAACACAAAACCAACAATTACCTGCCACAGCAAGGAAAGGGAGGGAGGAAGAGATGCCTTCATGCACCTTACGAGTTAAAAAAGCCTTGAGAACTTTAAATATAAAGACTTTTCTCAGAACACAGGGCTCTTCTCAGAAAACAGCTTTTAAAATTAATTTACTTCCATTTGAAGTGTGTATGTGCCCTGATAACAAAAAGCAATCAACTTTGAAGATTAACTACAAGCAAGGGGGATGGAGGCAAGAGTCCACTGCTGAAAAATTACCCTGACCAAAAACAGCACAAAGTAAAATCAGAGAAGAAAAGCCCCCAAGTCAGTAAGCTCCAGCCTAGTTCTTCCTTCTGATACTGTAAGCTTTCATTTTTGTGCTCCAGTGCAAAGAACAGCCCTCCAAACAAGAATCTGACAGACACTCTACAGCAACAGTAGCATCAGAAGTTGGTGCCATAAACAGAAGCTCAAGGGAATAGCACTATTAGCTAAAGACAGCAATGACTGGCCAGCTCCACAGGCAGAGCTCCAAAACACAGCATGTCTGTGTTCAGCTATTCTTTACCAAAACTTTTAATGTGAGTTACTGAAGCTGCCATATGACTTCAACATGCTCTGTCTCCTTACATGATGAAAAAAGACAGAGAAACATTATCTAGAAGACTTCTAGAAAAGAAAATAATTTGAGAGCTTCACAGTAACTGTGAGTAAAGATAGCATGACCAACAAATACATATTTAAAACTTTTAAACTGCATTTTTATGCCATTTCTGTGGTTATAGGGCATTAGATGACTACCATTATGTTCATTGCTGTGTAGTGGTGTAAGCTCATCAGTGATTCTCAGCAATTATTAAACTGAAGAACTGTTTCTTCAGTATTAAGATTATTTCTTCAGATCACAGCTGCCTTGTCTTCTTGCTTCTCAAGGAGAATGACAGCAGAGTGATGCCATTTCAGGTCAATTTATAATTAAAGATTTACAGAATCAAGGAGACGAGGAAAAAGATGGCATAACCTTTCCTTTGATGCTGCTTCACATATTTAAAAACTATGGAAAATAACTGAAAATAACATGTTACCAAGACAATCCACTTGACCAATACATACCAGAAGTGCTTCCAGAATACAATTCACTTCAACAGGACTTTACAAGATGTTATTGATTCTATTTCTACTATGAAGCAGGCTCTGCATATAAATCTATTTGACCCAATCCAGTTAAACATTGAGAAAATGGTCTAAAACACAGAGAAGAGGAACAATGAATAGGAATACTGGTTTAATTCTTAGTTATCATTGTTTAACCTCAAGGAGTACATTAAGATGCTTGGTTAATCCTTTGAGAATAAAAACATCAAAGCCTCCACATTTTGTGAATACAAAGGTTTTCTGATTACTAAATCTTCCATGATGTCAGATACCACTCAAAGATTAGCATGGAACAAAATAAAAGAGGCATGTACGACACACCAGTGTCTAACATAACACCATGCTAATACACACACTGTAAATCACTCTCACCATGCACTTTTACTGCACTCAGTGACACAGAATCACAGAATGGTTTGGGTTGGAAAGAATCTTCAGATTATCTAGTTCCAACCCCCCTGCTACGGGCAGGGACACCACACACTAGAACAGGTTACACCCAGCCTGGCCTTGAACACATGCCAGGGATGGAGCATTCACAACTTCTTTGGGCAACCTGTTCCAGTGTCTCACCATTCTTGCAGCAAAGAATTTCCTCCTTATATCCAACCTAAACCTCCCCTCTGTTTTAGTTTGAACCCATTACCCCTTGTCCAACCACCACAGTACCTGACATACAGTCCCTCTCCAGCATCCCTGTTGGTCTCTCCAGCATCCCTGTTGGTCCCTTCAGCTAGTAGAAGGCTGCTATGAGGTCTCCACGCAGCCTTCTCTTCTCCAGGCTGAACAGCCCCAACTTCCTCAGCCTGTCTTCATATAAGAGTTACTCTTTTGCTTTGTTTGGTTTTTTTTTTTCCTGATCATTTGTTATTTTTTCTGTTAAATGTATTACTTACAGTTTTTCTGAGGAGAGAAATGTGACTCAAAAAAATACCAACTTTAATTACCCAATATTTAAAGAAGGCAAAGAAAAATGAAAAGGGGTTTCCCTTGACACTCCTGCACTTCATAGAAAGTCTGCATTATCTTGAAACCCCAGTAATTGTTCTCGCCTACTGGGCCTGTACATTGGTGTTCCCATTGTTACTTCTCAACCAGAATATGAACTCATTTGAGAAGGTGCTATTTTCTTAGGATAAGCATTTAATTTCTGTCCATCCAACTACTGATTTTATTTGTTTTAAGAACAGATTTGTACTATTTTTCTAGATGCCAAGCCTACAGGTAGTACCATTTGAATAAAAGTACAGTTTGGAGATCTGTCTCATTGATAAAATGCTAACTGCAATAAGCAGATGGCAGAATAGAAAGATGGCAACAAACTCAGTGATAACTCCGTAAAAGAGTTAAACATACTAGACAGAGATTATCAAGCCAGCTTTGACACTTCCCTTTCTCTGTGCTGACAAAAGTAATTTCCAGTCTGCCACTAAAACAAGTGGAATATTTAGTTAAAAGGGAAAAATCAAGCCAAAATTCAGCTATGTAGGAGTACCCACGAAGGTGCCACATTTCTTTCTCTGGAGCTGGGGCAGCTAGGCCATAGGCTCTGAGGTGTCTTGTAGGTTCTGGCAGTGCAAGCTGGTGATACTGCTGCATGTACTGCCAGAGCCAGACGATTGTTTTTAGCCATGTTCTTTACTTCCAGACAAAGGGACTCAAGACTACTGTTGCATCATGGTGCTCTTGAAGGCTCCCTGTAATAGCTGTGTTATGTTTTACAGACTGATACCACGTTTGTAGAGATGGGAAAGGGGGTGGGGGGGAGAGGTGTGTGTGTAAAATAAAATAAATAATCACAGAGCAAGCTCAGTATCAGCAAATTACACAAATTCTTCAACTCTTGCTGTTCTACAGGAGAAATTCCAAACTACTCTAAGCTAGAGAAAAAGAGAATGGAGGTAATATTAAATTGCTGCACCACATGAGACAACATTTAGATGGAGCAAGAATGAAGTTTAGCACACATTTATTCTCAAAATTAGGTGCAAGAAAATGCAACTATGCATAAAGCAGATGTTATGAACCTCCACGCCTTAAGAAAACAGATGAATGGATATTACTGAATTAACAAAGCCAGTGCAGTAACTTCAGGATGTAATACAAAACAACAGTCCACCAACCAATGAGTAAAAGTGATACCTACAGAATTGTGGAGAGTGGTTCTTGACAACCCTGAAGTTGACAAGGTGAAGTATTAAGCCCTGAAGCAATCCAGTATACTGAACCAACCATATATACCACATTTATACCAAACGAAAGAAAGAAGATCAAATAAATTTCTAATACCATGTTCCTACCAGAAGGCACATGTTCCTACCACAAGAAGCAAGAACTATTTAATCAAGTTGTTAATTCTTGTTATTAATGCAGCTTTAAACAGAAAACAATTATGATCTAGGAAACTAACTTTTAAAAATGAAAAGGATCACATGAGAATTGTTGAGCAGTTTTATCTGGCAACTCCAGTGAGTAGGTCAGACCAGATCAGCATGACAGAGCGTACAATTAACACAGTAAAGAGACAGATGGAATTTCAGGAGTCTGTCCAGGCTAATGAATTTTGCATGAGCAGACTTAGCAAGCAGAAAAAGTAAAAGAAAATGATGTGAGGGAATGCCATTTAACTCTAACATCTCTCTGCCAAGCAATACTAGATGGAAGTGTTTTACAGAGGGTAACTTTTCTGAAATACCTACTCCTTTAAATAAACAATGTGACTTCCTTGCTGGATGGAATCACAGATGAACCCTTCCCCACCGCTCCATTAGTAAGCTGATACTGCTGGCCAGCATAAAGATAGCTTTTTACTATCATTACTCATCAAGAGATGAAACAGAGAGACACATGTAAAGCACCTGATGCATGTTGTAAACCAAGCAATTTTTATTCTTTAGTTAGCTAATAAGTTAAAAGAATGCTTTCTTTATAACTGTGTTCTATTTCTCTGTATTTTTTAGTTTCTTCTTCTCCCCAGTCAAAACCTAAATCTCACTTTCAAAGTTCTTTCTAGTTTCAGATTAGCCCAACTGGAATAAAAAAAACCCAAAAAACATACCACAACTGTAACCTGATGACAAAAACTAAATTGCCTTTCCAAAATAATAAAACAGAGGCAAAAAAAAGTTTTAAAAGTGTTACAGATTTCACTGACAATACAGATTTTTGTCTTTAAAAAACCAAAATACTAATGGGAATAAGGTTCCCCCATTTCTATTTTGTCAGTCAAGAAATGCATGCTTGGTAGTATCCTATATGGCCATGTCTGAAAATAGAGCTCTGCAGCTACTATTTTGAAACTATTAACCTGAACAATAACAATATTATATTCTGCCTTTGACTAAGGACAGCTATAAAAATAAAGACACTGGTTGAAAAAAGAGACCTACTCCAAGATACCAGGAAAAATAATCAATGCAACTTAAGATTTTTGGGTTTTTTAACTGAAGCACTTTAAATAATTCATTCTTTGTCTTAATGCAATCTGCAGCAGGTATTCAGGTGTTTGAAGGAAAGGTGTCTCATTCACTAACACCATCCACATTGCTAATGGTCACTTTCTCAAACTTACAAGAGTTACACATATAATGATCTTAAAGTTGTGTTCTCTGCCACCTTCTCAAACGCTCCTTCCAATACTTAAATGCTGAAACAAGTGTTTGAGCGTAATGCAACCATGGAATAAAAGTTAATAAAAGCCAAACAGCACATGCAGGTACAGTAAAATTGAATTAAACTTACAACCAGTGCAAACAGAAAACTTTGTTCCAGAATACTCTACATACTGCATTTGCATGTGATTATGCATGCTTGGTCTGAAAGCCAACAGCAGAAGGCTGGTCTACGAAGAACAGATTATGAAGAAAGCCATGCTACGAAGTCAGCACTGTAATGCAAGAACTTAATTTCAAACAAACGCTGCCACTGCCTTTGTTTCAAAGTCACTGTGAGAATCACCCTCCTCCATCTTCACTATTCTAACAAGCTTTATTTTTTCCTTTGAGGAAGAGTGCAAGCACACCATGGCAGACAGAATATGGTTCAAAATACACCAACAGTGGCAGGATGGTGGGAGGAGCAGCTTTGAGTAAGGGACATGACTGAGAAATAGTAGGAAGAAGAATCAGTGCTGCTCATTTCTACTCCCTGTGGCAAAACAAAGCATCGATTTTGCAGTCCTCGCTACACCCCCCTGGAAATGCTCCAAGGACTCTTACTGTATTCAGGACGAGCTCTATCAAAAGTCGGCCAACAACTGGCACAAGCAGTGAATGCTCTTCCCCACCACAGACCCTCCTCCATCACTCCCACTGAGGTCTGTGCAACTGCAGGTTTCTGCCATCAATTCATCTCCACACGCAGCTATGCAAGCACATATATATGTGCAGTGGCTTACTGCCTCACTCTAGTCAGCACATTAACTAGGAAAGCCAGAATCATGTTCATAGGAAACATCTACCAATGCATACAACTTGCTACTTTCTTTAAAACAGGTACATACAGACTCATGCTTAGGCCAGCTAAATCTCCTGTGTAAAACAGCATGCATAACTTACACGTAGAGAAGACCCAAAACTATTTTCCTATGCATCCACAGACCACTCCAACTGCTCAGAGACACTCCCCCAATATCTTAATATGCAGAGACAAAATTGGCAAATCACACTTGCTGATAAACCAAACCAGCTTAGCACGCATCTTATCCTGTAAAGTAACACTTTAATGCAGTCAGCGTGTATCATACATAGTACAGTCTACATTTAAACAGAACCTTCAGCTTCTCTTTACCCTTCGCTAAAAGCAAGACTGATTACATAGAAATACAAAGCGGGGCAAAAGTGCACTTTGTTACTATCAGACTGGGCAGTAAGATCATATTCACGTTTAGCACTTGCTTCAGAGTACTAAGCGCGATATGGCTGCTGTTGGTGATTATAACCTGCAAGTGAAGAGAGCAATGAACGGCTGTGCACCCATACAGGTGCTAACAGGTGACCTCTTACACCGTTACTAGCGGCCGGCATCGCAAGCGCCCTTGGGCAGCCCCGCTGCAGGCCCTGCATGACAATTCCCCAGGCTTCCTTCCACGAGCGGGTACCGGCACCAGCGCTCCGCGTCCCTCCCGGCCCTGCCCGGACACCTCCACCATGGTCCGCTTTTACCCGCACTGCCTCCTCCA